>NW_005871052.1:3069868-3070967 GCF_000147115.1 Myotis lucifugus
AAAATGTCACACAATTCAGGAAGCACAGAGATTTCCAAATAGGATAAACATAAAGAGACCCACACCAAGACACATTATAATTAAAATGGCCTAGATCAGTGATGGCGAACCTATGACACACATGTCAGAGGTGACAAGCGAACTCATTTTTTTTGGTTGATTTTTCTTTGTTAAATGTCATTTAAATATATAAAATAAATATCAAAAATATAAATCTTTGTTTTACTATGGTTGCAAAGATCAAAAAAATTCTATATGTGACACGGCACCAGAGTTAAGTTAGGGTTTTTCAAAATGCTGACACACCGAGCTCAAAAGGTTCGCCATCACTGGTCTAGATTAAAGACAAAGAGAGAATCATAAAGGCAGCAAGCGAGAAACAGAAAGTTATCTACTAGGAAGTTTTCATAAGACTCACAGCTATTCTCTCAACAGAAACACTTCAGTCCAGAAAGAACTGGCATGAAATATTCAAAGTAATGAAAAGCAAGAAACTGCAACAAAGACTGCTCTATCCAGCAAGGGTATCATTTAAAATTGAAGGCAAAATAAAGAGCTTTCCAGCCAAAAGTAGTCTAAAGGAGTTTATTACCACCAAACCAGCATTGTTAAATATTCGAAAGGGACTGCTTTAAGAAGATGTAGAGAGAGAAAGGAACATAGGCATATAGAAGGCAAATGGCAATAAATAAGTACCTTTCAATAATAACCTTATTTGTAAATGGAATAAACATTCCTATCAAAAGGCATAGGGTAGCCTAATGGATAAGAAAATGTGACCCACCATAGCTGGTTTGGTTCAGTGGATAGAATGTTGGCTCATGGACTGAAGAATCCCAATATTCAATTCTGATCAAGGGCACATACCTCAGTTACAGGCTCATTCCCTGCCCCGGACTGGTCAGGGTGTGTGCAAAAGGCAACCAATCAATAAGTCTCTATCGCATTGATGTTTTTCTCTTTGTGTCTCCCCCGCTCCCATTCACTCCCTAAAAATAATTGGAAAATGTCCTCAGGGGAGGATTAACAAAAAAACAAAAAAAGAAAAAAAGAAAAAGAAAAAAAAATTATATATATCTATATATTTATATATTTATAT
>NW_005871052.1:3071067-3096465 GCF_000147115.1 Myotis lucifugus
CGAGAATAAGAATTAGCCTCCAGGCAGAAGAAATTTTCCCACCCTTTTGGGACAAAAGCAAAACAAAACAAAAAAAACAAAACAAAATGAAACTCTTGCCACACCTGTGGACAATTGCCATTGGGGCAATTCAAGACAAAATCCTATCAGTCTGTAGACAGAGCCAGTCACTGGAGGCTTTGAAACTTAACCTGATCTAATTAGTCAGAAACAGTGTTTGACACTGTCCTGCACTAGAGATTGAGAGGTGTAGCAGATTTACCTAATACATAGTCACAAACCAAAATAGGCAACCAAAATGAGGAGACAAAGAAACAACCTCCAAATGAAAGAACAAGAGAACTCTCTAGAAGAAGAGGTAAATTATCTGATACATTGTTCAGAATAATGATGGTAAAGATGTTCAACAGCATAAGAAAATATATAGTAACTATGAAAACATAAATAAAAAATGACATAGCACAAATTAAGAATACATTGAAAGGAATACACAGCAGATTAGGGGAAGCTGAAGACCAAATGAGTAAATTAGAAGACAAGGTTGAAAATATCATTCAATCAGAGAACCAAAAAGAAAATAAAAAACAATTCAAAAAAGGAAGACAGCCTAAGGCAGTGGTTGGCAAACTGTGGCTCACGAGCCACATGCAGCTCTTTGGCCCCTTGAGTGTGGCCATGAAGTTTCAATCGCACTGTACATGCATGCCCACACGTGGTATTTTGTGGAAGAGTCACACTCAGGGGCAGCAGTTTGCTGACCACTGGCCTAAGGGATCTGTGGGACAATGTGAAATGTAATAATATTTGAATAGCAGGTGTGCCAGAGAGGCAGAAAGAGAGAAAGGGACAGAGAATGTGTTTGAAGAAATAATGGCAGAAGACTTCCTTAACCTGCTAAAGGAAAAAGTCACACAAGTTTAAGAGGCACAGAGAATCCCAAGCAAGAAGAACCCAAACAGGCCCACACCCAGACACATCATAATTAAAATGCCAAAAATTAAAAGCAATAAGAGAAAAGCAATCTGTTACCTACAAAGGAGCTCCCATAAGGCTGACACCTGATTTCTCATCAGAAACCCTACAACACAGAAAGCAGTGGCATGAAGTACTCAAGGTAATGGGGAGCAAGGATATGAAATCAATACTACTACATCTAGCAAGGCTATCATTCAAAATAGACAGTCAATTAAAGAGCATCCTAGACTAAAAAAAAGGCTAAAGGAGTAAATCACCACCAAGCCAGCATTACAAGAAATACTAAAGGGACTGCTGTAATGAGAAGAAATAGAGAGAAACCTAGGCATACAGAATTAAAATGGCAATAAATAAGTACCTCTCAATAATAACCTTACATGCCCTAACTGTTTTGGCTCAGTGGATAGAGCGTCGGCCTGCAGACTGAAAGGTCCCCAGGTTTGATTCTGGTCAAGGGAATGTACCTTGGTTGTGGGCACATCCCCAGTGGGGGGTGTGCAGGAGGTGGCTGATCAATGCTTTTCTCTCATTGCTGTTTCTAACTCTCTATCCCTCTCCCTTCCTCTCTGTAAAAAATCAATAAAATATATTTAAAAAAATAATAACCTTACATGTAAATGGAGTAAATGATCCAATCAAAAGGCATAAGGTAGCTGAATGGCTACAAACACATGACCCAACTATGTGCTGTCTACAAGAGACCCACCTCAGAACAAAAGACACACAAAGCATGAAGGAATGAAAAAAATTTTCATGTAAATAGAAAAGAAAAAAAAGCTGGAGTGGAAATATTCATATCTTACAAAATAGACTTTAAACTGAAGGCCATCACAAGAAACAAGAAAGGTCACTACATAATACTAAAGAGATTGTTCCAACAAGAAGATATAACCCTGGTAAACATATATGCACCTAATATAGGAGAACCTAAATATATATTTAAAAAAAAACTACTAGAGTATTTTAAGGGGGAGGTCAACAACAATACAGTCATAGTATAAGGGACTTTAACATCCTGCTGACTTCACTGGATAGATCTCCAGATAAAACCTTAACAAGGAAACAGTGAGTCTAAAGGACACACTGGAACAGATGGATTTAATTGACATTCATAGAACATTTCCCTCCAAAGCTGTAGAATATACATTCTTCTCAAGTGCACAGAGATCATTCACAATGATAGACCACATGTTAGGACACAAAACAAGTCTCTACAAGTTCAAGATTTAAATCATATCAAGCATCTTCTCATATCAGAGTGGAGTGAAATTTACAAATCAGCTACAGTAAAAACACCCCAAAACTATCAAACACATGCAGACAAAATAGCATATTAAACAACTAGAGGCCTGGTGCACAAAAATTTGTGCACTTGGGGGTAGGGGATCTCTCAGCCCGGCCTATGCCCTCTCGCAGTCTGGGACCCCCCGGGGGTGACCACTTGCTGGCTTAGGCTTGCTCCCCGGGGGATTGGGCCTAAGCTGGCAATCAGACATCCCTCTGGCAGCCCGGCAGCCCTCAGGGAATGTCCACTTGCCAGTGGGGAGCAGACCTAAGCTGCAGTCAGACATCCTTAGCGCTGCTGAGGAGGCAGGAGAGGCTCCCACCACCACCGCTGTACTGGCAGCCATCAGCCTGGCTTGTGGCTGAGCAGAGCTCCCCCCATGTGAGAGCGCACTGACCACCAGAGGGCAGCTCCTGCATTGAGCATCTGCCCCCTGGTGGTCAGTGTGTGTCATAGTGACCAGTCATTCCCAGTCTTTCTGCTGTTAGGGTCAGTTTGCAGATTACCTTTTTACTATATAGGATAGAGGCCTGGTGCATGGGTGGGGGCTGGCTGGTTTGCCCTGAAGGGTGTCCCGGATCAGGGTGGGGGTCCCGCTTGGGTGCCTGGTCAGCCTGGGTGAGGGGCTGATGGCTGTTTGCAGCTGGTCACACCCCCTTCAGGGTAAGTGTCCCCACTGGGGTGCCTGGCCAGTCTGGGTGAGGGGCTGAGGGCCGTTTTCAGGCTGGCAGGCGACTGAAGCTCCCAGCCTATTTTTTTTCTTTTTTTTTTAATTCTGGGATTTATTTATTTATTTTTTTTTTCAGTTAATCAGCAGCCTAGCCAGGATCTCCAGCCAAGTTCTGTCTTTTACTGTCTTGTTACATCTGTATTTATACCAGTTGATTTTAATCCTGTCAATTTCTATTCCAAAGGATAGGGCCTAATTCTGGGATTTATTTACCTTCTATAGCTGTCACTGGAGCTGAGAGCCAGCTCCAGCTCTGAGGCAGTGGCTGGCTGAAAGCAGGTATCTGGGGTTTGTTTAGCTTCTATAATTGCAACATTGTTGCATCCGGAGCTCAGAGCTGGGCCGCGGCAGGCAGGAAACCTTGGCTTCCTCCATCACTGGAGCAAGCAAGCCTCATGTTCGCTCCAGCTGCGTGACTTCCAGCCGCCATCCTTGTTGGCAGTTAATTTGCATATACTGCTGATTAGCCAATGGGAAGCGTAGCGGAGGTATGGTTAATTACCATGTTTGTCTATTATTAGATAGGATGAATAGGTTACCAAAAACATCAAGAAATAAATAAAAAAAAACTTCCTGGAAACAAATGAAAATGAACATACAACAACCAAAAATATCTGAGGCACAGCAAAAGCAGTCCTGAGAGGGAAGTTAATAGCACTGCCAGCCTACCTCAAAAAAAAACCAAGAAGAACCAACAATAAATGATTTATTCCTACAACTTAAAGAATTAGAAAGAGAACAACAAGAAAATCCCAGAGTAAGGAGAAGGAAGGAAATAATAAAGATAAGCACAGAAACAAATGACATTGAGATTGAAAAAACAATACCAGTAATCAATGAAACAAAGAGCTGGTTCTTTGAAAGGTTAAACAAAATTGATTAACTGTTCGCCAGAAACATCAAAAAACAAAGATAGAGGACCCAAATAAATAAAATCCGAAAAAAAAAACAGATAAGTAACCACTGACACCACAAAAACACAAAGGGTTGTAAGGATATACTATGAACAACTATTTGGCAACAAACTGGACAATGTGGATGAAATGGACAAATTCCTAGAAAAATACAACCTCCCAAAACTGACTCAGGAAGAATCAGAAAACCTGAATTGGCCAATAACAACTGATGAAATAGAAGCAGTAATAAAAAATAAAACTACCAGCAAACAAAGGCCAGGTTTGCATGGCTTCCCAGGGTAGTTTTATCAAACAATTAAAGAAGAATTAACACCTATACTCCTCAAACTGTTACAAAAAAATACAAGAGGATGGAACACTTCCAAAATCATTTTAGGAGGACAGCATCACCCTAATTCCAAAACCAGATAAAGACACTACAAATAAGAAGAATTATGATGAACATAGATGCTAACATCCTCAACAAACTATCATCAAATTGTATCCAGCAATACACTAAAATCATCATTCAGCATGAGCAACTGGGATTTATCCCAAGGATACAAGGCTGGTATAATATTCACAAATCAATAAGTGTGATATTTCACATAAACAAATTGAAAGACAAAAATCACATGATCATATCAATACATGCAGAAAAAGCATTCAACAAAATATACCACCCATTTTTTTATTCTTATTGTTGAAAGTATTATATATGTCCCCTATATCACCCATTGTCCTCTCCCAGCCTGCCCCTGCACCCCAGCTTAGGCCTTCACTCCCCTATTGTCTGCATCCATTGGTTATTCTTATATGTATAGGGGTTCTTTGGTTGATGTCTTACTCCCACAACCCTGCTCATACTGCCCTACCTTCCCTCTAAGGTTTGAGGATCTATTCGATGCTTCCATGCTTCTGGATCTATTTTTGTTCATCATTTATGTTGTTCACTAGAGGCCTGGTGCACGAAATTCATGCACGGGGGAGAATCCCTCAGCCTGGCCTGCACCCTTTCACAATCCGGGACCATTGGCTCCTAACCACTTGCCTGCCTGCTTGCCTGTCACCCCTAACCACTCTGCCTGCCTGCCTGATTGCCCTTAACCACTCGCCTGCCTGCCTAATCACCTCTAACCACTTTGCATGCCTGCCTGATCACCACTAACCGCTCGCGTGCCTGCCTCATTGCCCCTAACCGCCTCTGCTTTGGCCCCCACTGCCACGGCTTTGTCCAGAAAGATGTCCAGAATAACATTCGGAAGGTCGTTAGGCTGTCTGGTCTAATTAGCATATTACACATTTATTATTATAGATTATACTAGAGGCCCGGTGCATTAAATTCATACACTGGGAGGCAGGGGGGCTGTCCCTCAGCCCAGCCTGCACCCTCTCCAATCGGGACCCCTCAGGGGATGTCCAACTGCTGGTTTAGGGATCGGGCCTAAACTGGCAGTCAGACATCCCTCTCAAAATCTGGGACTGCTGGCTCCCAACCGCTCACTTGCCTGCCTGCCTGATTACCCCTACCTGGTTCTGCCTGCCAGCCTGATCACCCTCTAACCACTCCCCTGCCAGCCAGATTACCCCCAACTGCCCTCCCCTGCCAGCCCAGTTGCCCCTAACTGCCCTCCCCTGCAGGCCTGGTCACCCCTAACTGCCCTCCCCTACTGATCTGATCACCCACAACTGCCCTCCCCTGCTGGCCATCTTGGGGCTGTGGGCACCTCCATCTTTGAGGGCATGGCAGTCAATTAGCATATTCCCTCCTTATTGGTTGTGGGTGCTGCCATCTTTGTGCCCACATTAGCATATTTTAAAAATTAGCATATTTCTTCTTTATTACATGGGATTCCACAAAGGAGTGACATCATGTGACACTTACCTTTTTCTGACTGGCTTATTTTGCTTACCATAACATTCTCCAGGTCTATCCATGATGTTGCAAATGGTAATTGTTCTTTCTTTTTTACAGCAGCTTAGTATTCCATTGTGTAGATGTAAAACAGTTTTTCTATCTACTCATCTGCTGATGGGTCCTTAGGCTGTTTCCAAATCTTAGCTATTGTAAATTGTGCTGTTATGAACATAGGGGTGCATATGTCCTTTCTGATTGGTGCTTTTGATTTCTTGGGATATATTCCTAGAAGTGGGATTATTGGGTCAAATGGGAGTTCCATTTTTAATTTTTTGAGGAAACTCCATATTATTTTCCATAGTGGCTGCACCAGTCTCCATTCCCACCAGCAGTGAAAGAGGGCTCCTTTTTCTCTGCATCCTCTCCAGCACTTGTCGTTTGTTGATTTGTTGATGATCGCCATTCTGACAGGTGTGAGATGGTACTTCATTATTGTTTTGATTGGATTTTTTACCTTCCTTTTGTTAAATTGTACGAATACCCTATATATTGTGGAGATTGAAACCTTATCAGATATAACATTTGCAAATATGTTCTCCCATGCTTGGGTTCTCTTGTTAATTTGCCATTGGTTTCTTTTTGCTGTGCCAAAGCTTTTTATTTTTATGTAGTCCCACTTATTTATTTTCTCCTTAGTTTCCATTATCCTAGGAGATGTATCAGTAAACATATTTCTAGGAGATATATCTGATAATTTGCTGCCTATGGATTCTTCTAAGAGTTTTATGGTTTCCTGTCTTACACTTAAGTATTTTATTCATTTTGAGTTTATTTTTGTGCATGGTGTAAGTTGGTGGTCTAGTATGATTTTTTTTGCATGTATCTGTCAAATTTTTCCAACACCAGTTATTGAAGAGACTGTCTTGACTCAATAGAATGATCTTGCTTCCTTTGTCAAATATTAATTGAGCATAATGACTTGGATCTATTTCTGGGTTCCCTGTTCTGTTCCATTGATCAATATATCTGTTCTTGTGTCAGTACCCCGCTGTTTAGAGAACTGTGGCTTTATAATATAGCTTGATATCTGATATTGTGATCCCTCCAATTTTGTTCTGTCTCAGAATTGCTGAGGCATTTGATCTCTTTTTTTTATTCCATATAAATTTTTGAAGTGTTTGTTCTAGGTCTGTGAAATATGCCACTGAGATTTTAATGAGGATTGTGTTGAATCTATAGATTGCTTTGGGTAGTATGGATATTTTAATGATGTTTATTCTACCAATTCATGAACATGGTATATTCCTCCACCTATTTATACCTTCCTCTATATCTTTGTTCAATGTCTTGTACTTTTCTGAGTATAATACTTTTACTTCCTTAGTTATGTTTATTCCTAGGTGTCTTAATTTCTTTGTTGCAATGGTAAATGGGATTTTTTTAGTTTCTCTTTCTGTGAGTTCGTTATTGCTGTACATAAATGCTATAGATTTCTGGGTGTTAATTTTGCATCCTGCTAGATTGCCAAATTCATTTATTAAGTCTAGCAGATTTTGGTGGAGTCTTAAGGGTTTTCTATGTACAATATTATGGCATCTGCAAATGACAGTTTTACATCTTCTTTTCCAATTTGCATGCATTTTATTTCTTCTTCTTGTCTGATCGCTATGGCTAGCACTTCTAGTACTATGTAGAACAGGAGTGGTAAAAGTGTACACCCCTGTCTTATTCCTCTTCTTAGGGAAAATGTTTTTAGTATTTTCCCATTGAGTATGATATTCGTTGTCAGTTTGTCAAATAAAGCTATTATTATGTTGAGGTATGGTCCCTCTATTCCCACTTTTCTGAGAGTTTTATCAAAACAGGGGTTTGAATTTTGTCAGTTGCTTTTTATGTATAATTTGATATGATCATGTAATTTTAGTCTTTCCATTTGTTTATGTCATGTAACTCATTTATTGATTTGCAGATATTGTACCAGCCTTGCATCACCGGAACAAATAATATTTGGTCATGGTGTATGATATTTTCAATGTACTGCTGGATGAGATTTGCTATTATTTTGGTGAGGATTGTAGCATGTATGTTCATCAGGTAATTGGCCTGTAATTCTCTTTCTTTGTAATGTCTTTACCTGATTGTGGGATTAGGATAATTTTGGCTTCATAGAAAGTACTTGGAAGTGTTTCTTCCTCCTGAATTTTTTGGAATAGTGTGAGGAGGGTAAACTTTAGTTCTGCTCTGAATGTTTGGGAAATCTCCCCTGTGAAGCTGGCCAGACCAGGGCTTTTTTGTTTTTTGGAAGTTTCTTGTTTACTACTCCAATTTCATCATAGTTATTGGCTTATTCAGGTTTTCTGATTCTTCCTGATTGAGTTTTTGAAGATTGTATTTTTCTAGGAATATGTGCATTTCATCTAGGTTGTCTATTTTGTTGGAATATAGTTGTTCATAGTATTTTTTACAATCCTTTTTTTTTATTTCTGTGGATATTACTTCACCTCTTTCATTCCTGATTCTGTTTATTTGGATCCTCTCTCTTTGCTTCTTGGTGAGCCTGGCTAGAGGTTCATCAATATTGTTTATCTTTTTGAAGGACCAGCTCTTGTTTTCATTAATCTTTTGTGTTGTTGCTGTTGTTGATCTCTGTCATTTATTTCTGCTCTGACCTTTATTATTTCATTTTTCTGTTTACTCTGGACTTTTCTTGATGCTCTCTTTCTAATTATTTAACTTGTAGGGTTAGGTAATTTATTACCACTTTTTCTTTGTTTTTTTTTGAGGTAGGTGTGTAGTGCTATGAACTGCCCTCTAAGGACTGCTTTCACTGTGTTCCATAGATTTTGGAGGGTTGTGTTTTCATTGTCACTTGTTTCTGGGATTTTTTAAAATTTCTTTCTTGATCTTTTTGGTAACTCTACCATTATTTAAGTTCATGCTATTTACCCTCCAAGTATTTGATTGTTTTTTATTGTTTTAATTATAATTGATTTTTTAAATTATTATGCCATTGTGATATGAGAATATGCTTGAAATGTTTTCAATCTTCTTGAATTTGTAGAGAGTTAGCCTGTGTCCTAATATGTGGTCTATCTTTGAAAATGTCTGATGTACACTTGAGAAGAATGTGTATTCCATTGGGGTGAAATGTTCTGAAGATGTCAATTAATTCCATCTGATCTAGTGGGTCATTTAGGATTGAAGTTCTTTGCTGACTTTTTTTATTTATCCAGTGATTTCAATGGGGTTTTTAAGTCCCCTACTATGATTGTATTGCTGTTGATCTCACTTGATGTCTTCCAGAAGGTTTTTTTTTATGTATGTGGGTGTTTCTGTATTGGGTGCATATATGTTTATCTGAGTTATATCCTCTTGTTGTATTGACCCCTTTAATATTATGTAGTGACCTTCCTTATCTCTTCTTATTGCCTTCACTTTAAGGTCTATTTTGTGAGATATAAGTATTGCTACCCCAGCTTTTTTTTCATTTCCATTTCCCTGAAAGGGTTTTTTTTTTTTCCAATCCTTCACTATCAGTCTGTGTGAGTCCTTTGTTCTGAGGTGTGTCTCTGGTAGACAGCATGCATATGGGTCATGTTTTGTTATCCATTCATCTACCCTATATCTTTTGATTGGATCATTTAATCCATTTATGTCTAAGGCTTTTATTGAGAGGTACTTGTTTGTTGCTATTTTATTCTTTATGCCTGTGTTACTTCTTCCCTTTCTATTTCTTCTTTTTACAGCTGTCTCTTTAGCATTTTTTAAATTGTTGACTTGTTGGTAATAAACTCTCTTAGCCTTTTTTTGTCTGCAAATTTTCTGATTTCACCTTCAGTTTTGAGTTATAGTCTTTCTGGTTATAGTATTATTGGATTTAGTCCCTTGCTTTGCATCTCTTTGTATGTCATTTCATTCCCTTCTGGCCTGATGTGTTTCTGTTGAGAAATAAGTTGATAGTCTAATGGGAGATATTTTGTAGGTATCTTTCTGTCTCTCTGGCAGGCTTTAAGATTCTTTGTAGTTGATGTTTAAAATTTAATTATGATGTGTTTTGCTGTGGGTCTTTTCAGGTTAATCTTGTTTGGGATTCTGTGTGCTTCTTGGACTTGTGTGACATTTTTCTTCCCCCAAATAGGGGAAGTTTTATGTCATTATTTTTTCAAACAGGTTTTCTATTCCTTACTCTGCCTCCTCTCTATCTAGCTCCCTTATTGTGCAGATGTTGTTTCGTTTTGTGTTGTCCCAAACTTCTCGTCGTCTCTCCTACTGCTTTTTTTAAAAAATATATTTTATTGATTTTTTACAGAGAGGAAGGGAGAGAGATAGAGAGCTAGAAACATCGATGAGAGAGAAACATCGATCAGCCGCCTTCTGCACATCTCCTACTGGGGATGTGCCCGCAACCCAGGTACATGCCCCTGACCGGAATTGAACCTGGGACCCCTCAGTCCGCAGGCCGAAGCTCCATCCACTGAGCCAAACTGGCTTCGGCACTCCTACTGCTTTTTAGGTGTGTTTTTCCCCCCATTTTTTGCTCAGCTTGGGTATTTTTTCTACCTTGTCTTCTAACTCACTGATTCGGTCCTCAGCTTCTTTTAGTCTACTATTGAAACCTTCTATTGTGTTCTTTATGCAACTATTTTATTCTTTACGTCCTCTTGATTCTTATACATGTTGGTGATTTTTTTCTTCTAGCCTTTCCAACATCCTTATAACCATTGTTCTGAATTCTTCCTCTGACACATTGCTTGCCTCCATTTCATTTATTTTCTTTTCTGGTGCGTTCTTTTCTTTCATATGGGGGTGTTTTTTGACTCCCCATTTTTGCTGTTCCTTTGTGATTGTTTCTATGTATTAGATCAAACAGCTATGCCACCCAGATTTTTTGAGTTTATCTTATAGTGTAGATGTTTTGTGATACCAAGTGGTGCAGTAACTCAGGTCTTCTTAGCTGGATATTCTAGTGACGACCCTACTTGAGATGTTTTGTAGGGTCATGCATGTCTGATATATTTTGATTCTCTTGGTGTAGTTGTGTTTTTAGTGTTATTTTTCTGTTCATGGATGAAGTCTCCTCTCAGAGTCTAGTTATGTGGCTTGTTCTCTACTATGTCGTGCTAACTGTTGTGGAGGTGTTGACTGAGCAGCACAAAATACAATTTGACAGGACATGACACAAAGGGAACAAAATCTGAATGCACACACAACAACAATAACCCTAATAAAAGTGACCAACAGAAAAAAAGAGAATTAAGAGAGAAAAAATAGAGCAAAAGTGATATCAAGAAAAGAAAAAAAGGTAAAGGGAAAATATGGGGAGAAAACACCACAAAACAAACAAACAAACAAACCAAAAAATGCAAACATCAAACACCCAGAAATAAATGGGGGGGGGGAACTGTAGAGGCATTGCTTATATAGAGAAAGTAATGGATGAATAGGGGAAGAACCACAGTTCAGTATAGAGGAGGTAGAAAGAGAATGAGTGGATAAGAAGTAAGGAAAAAAATAAATAACTAAAAAGACAAAATTAATACAAATATATATTCATTTGTTTAATTTTGGAAAAAGAGAGTAGAGGAGAGAGCAGTAGCTTTAATTTTAAACAATTAGGAAAAGAAGAGAGTAAGAGAGGAGAGGGAAAACAAAAGCATAAAAAATGACTAGTGACAAAATAGAAAAGAGAAGGGTTCATGGACTTGGAGCAGGGGAGAGGAAATTAGATATATGAGTAAGCCAACAGAGACTACAATAATAATCACATGTCAATAAAGCAGATACAGAAGATCAATTTTTAACAAGGCATTAAAAGAAAGGAAAGAGAAAAATTAAAGTGGGATAGGAGAAAACAGGATGAAAAAGGAAGTGGAGTGAGGAAGAAAACGGTGAGAAAAAAAGAAAGAATAAGATAACAAAAATAAAAATAGAATAGAATAAAGAAAAATAGTACTAAAATATAAAAAAGCAAAAAATAAATAATAAAGAATATTTTTTGTTAAAAATCTATCTAATAAAGAGGGAATATGCAAATTGACTGTCACACTGTCACAAATATGGCAGTGCCCACAGTGGAGGTGGGGTTTCTGTAACACAAGATGGCTGCACCCACAGCGGAGGCCAAGTTCCCATAAGGAGCCTTAATGAGCAATCAGCAGGGACCTGAGGCTGCGTGGTGCTGGGTCAGGGCAAAGGACCTGAGGCTTTTCCCTCCACCCAGTGGGGCTTGATGGGGGACCTCAAGGCTCACCCTCCACCCCAACCTGGGCTGGGGGACATCAGGCCGTGCCCTCTGCCCCAGTGCTGGGCTGGGGGACCTCAGGCTGTGCCCCCCTCCCCCCCAGCACTGGGCTGGGGAACCTGAGGGTGTGCTGGGGGACCTGAGGCTGCTCCCCCCACCTGGCAGGGCTTGACGGGGGCCCTGAGGCTGCACCCCCTGCCTGGCGCCAGGCCAGGAGACCTGAGGCTGTGCCCCCTGCCTGGTGGGGCTTTACAAGGGTGGGGATGCCTGGGTTTGTATCTCCCCCAATGGCGGTGTGGCTGGCTGGGTCTAGGTGTCGTGCAATTTTGAGGCACCACAGGTGGGCAGGGACTTGATTCTGGGTCCCGTGGCATGCCCCAGACTCTGACAGGAGGAAGATTTTCATATACATTTTACTAATTTTCCTTCATCTCTGACACTTCTATTATAGAGAAAGGGCAAATAGCAATATTAAAATATTTCCTCTATTTAATCCCCTTTTGTTGTGCACGAATTTTGTGCACCAGGCCACTAGTAAAAGATAAAACTAAAAAAGTGAAGTGTTGTTCACTTCAGCTTAATATTAATGCCCCATGGGGGCTGGTTTAAGAACCCATTCTTCTGTTATGTCTGCCACTTCTGAGTTTCCTGGTAGGTAGTTAGGTGCTACCCATTTTAAGGCACTGTCTTTGGCGTCCAAAACCGTGTTGAAGCTCCAAGCAATCCACTGCTCCTCTGTTTGTGTCTGTCTCCACAGACCTTGTTTGCAAGCAGTCAGGACTAATATGCCAGCTTTGCCTGTCTGCCTGCTGTCAATTTTAATCACTCAAGTGTCTGTTTCTGACAGGGCTTTAGTTGGGGGTGATGCTGTATAGATTTCCTGTATGTAATGGCCCCCAGTTGCAGTGGGCTCTTTGGGGCTATTCAGAGTCTTTGTTTTCTTTGTAAAGCTCAAGATGTAGGCCTAGTGTGGCAGCCTGTATTAGCAGCCTTGAGGCTGCTCGGAGGGGCTGGTACTTCAGGAGAAAAATGGCCACTTAGGTTTGTAGGGTCACAAATGTCTCAGTGCCATATTCCTGGTCACCTCTCCCTGCCCTGCTTTCCTCCACAGCCTCTCCCCAGACTCCACAAATCTGTACCTCGCATTGCAGGCTTGGGTGAGTGTTTTTCATTGAAAGGTCCTATGAACTGGGTTTGTTGAATAAAAGCAAAGACAAAACAAAGGCAAAACAACCACATGACTGCGAGTTCTCCCTCTAACCCCTGCCCCCCGGCACTGTGCTGCTTGGGTGGCTCTCCAGGCCACCTTTCTGGGCACAGACTCTCATACCTGTGGATTAGATCTAGATTCCCCAGCTGCCAGCAGCCCTGTATACTTTCTTTCCACAGTCAGATATTATGCCTGTCCCCAAGGGACATGGCCTTGGTGCAGTGCAACTTCCTCCTGACACTCTCAGCCCAGAGGTTATGCATCTCTCTCCAGCCCAGATCCCCAATCCTACCATTCTCCAGGAGCCCTCTGCCCTTCCTGGCTGCAAATTGTCTCCTCAGCTGTGTCCAATTAGCCAATTCTGGGTCGATGCTCGCCAACATTTTCTCCTATTTAAATGTTCTGATTCTTCCTGATTAAGTTTTTGAAGATTGTATCTTTCTAGGAATTTATCTATTTTAGCCAGTTTGTACAGTTTGTTGGCATATTATTGTTCATAACATTTTTTAAATGCTTTTTATTTCTGTGCAGTCAGTTGTTACTTCTTTCACTTCTGATTTTACCTATTTAGATACTCTCTTTTTTCTTTATAAGTCTGGTTAAAGTTTGTCAATATTGTTTATCATTAACAAAAAACACTCTTAGTTTTATTGATAGTTTGCATCATATATTTTAGTCTCTATTTCATTTATCCCCACTCCAGTTTTTATTATTTCTTTCCTTCTACTTAGTCTTGCACTTTACTATTGTTCTTTTTCTAGTTATTTTAGGTGTAGTGTTAAATTGTTTATTTGACATGTTCTGCTTCTTGAGGTTAGCAGGTAATGCTATGAATTTTCTGCTCAGGACTTCTTTTGCTGTGTCCCATAGATTTGGGATAATTTTATGTTCATTTTTATTTGTCTCCAGGTAATTTTTGATTTCTTAATTGAGTTTATTGTTAACCCTCTCATTGTTTAATTACATGTTATTTATTTTTCATGTGTTTGAGTGTTTTTTATTGTAGTTGATTTCTAATTTCATACCATTGTGGTCAGAGAAGATGGTTGATAATATTAAAATCTTCTTGAATTATTAAGGTTAATCATGTGTCTTAGCAAGTGGTCTACCTTATAGAATATTCCATGTGTTATTGAAAAGAAAATGTATTCTGCTAATTTGGAATAAATTTTTCTTTAAATATCAATTGAATCCATCTGGTCCAATGTATCATTTAAGTTCAATGCAGGCATCTTGATTTTGCTTCTGGAAGATCTATCCATTGATATCAATGGAGTTTTAAAATCCCCAATTATGACTCTATTGCCAAATTCTTACAGTCTACTAATACTATCTTTTATATTTATTTGCTTCTATGTTGAGTTCATATATATTTACAAGGTTTATATACTATTGTTGGAGCAATCTCTTTAGTATTATGTAGTGACCTTCTTTGTCTCTTTTGTGGCCTTTTTTTTTATAGTAGATATAAATATTGCTACCCCAGATTTTGTTTGTTTGTTCGTTTTTATTTGCATATATTATTTTTTCAATCCGGTCACTCTCAGTCTGTGTCTTTTTTTTAGGAGCATTTCTTATATATAGCATATATAGTATGCAGGTCATGTTTCCATTCAACTACCCTATGTCTTTTGTTTGGAGTATGTAATATATTCAAATTTAAAGTTATTATTGATAGGTACTTATTTATTGCCATTTTAGTTTTTGTTTATTTCTTTTCTTGATTAAGGTATTGCATATGTGTCCTTATCCCTCCATTGCCCCCCATCATGCCCTCACCCCCCTGGTGTCTGTGTGCCCTGGTTATGCTTATATAAATACATATAAGTCATTTGATAGATTGCTTCCCTTACCCCACCCTCCCCTTCCTTCCCTCTGAGGTTTGAGCATCAGATAGATGCTTCTCTGTCTCTGGATCTGTTTTTGTTCATCAGTTTATGTTGTTCATTATATTCCACAAATGAGTGAGATCATGTGATATTTATCTTTCTCTGACTGAATTATTTCTCTTAGCATAATGTTCTCCCAGACCATCCTTGCTGTTGCAAATGGTAGGAGTACCTTTCTTTTACAGGAGCATAGTATTCCATTATGTAGATGTAAAACAGTTTTTTAATCTACTCATCTGCTGATGGACACTTAGGCTGTTTCCAAATCTTAGCTATGATAAATTGTGCTGCTATTAACATAGGTGTGCATATATCCTTTCTAATTGGTGTTTCTGGTTTCTTAGGATATATTCCTAGAAGTGGGATCACTGGGTCAAATGGGAGTTCCATTTTTAGTTTTTTGAGGAAACTCCATACTGTCTTCCACAGTGGCTGCACCAGTCTGCATTCCCACCAGCAGTGCATGAGTGTTCCTCTTTCTCCGCATCCTCTCCAGCACTAGTAGTTTTTTGATTTGTTGATGATAGCCATTCCGACAGGTGTGAGATGATACCTCATTGTGGTTTTGATTTGCATCTCTCAGATGATTAGTGACTTTGAGCATCTTTTCTTATGTCTCTTGGCTTTCTGAATGTCCTCTTTCGAAAAGTGTCTAATAGGTCCTTTACCTATTTTTTGATTGGATTGTTTGTCTTCCTTTTGTTAAGTTGTATTAGTTCCCTGAAAATGTTGGAGATTAAACCGTTATCAGAGATAATATTGGCAAATATGTCCTCCCATGCATTGGGCTTTCTTGTTTTGTTGATAGTTTCTTTTGCTGTGTAGAAGGTTTTATCTTGGTGTAGTCCAATTTGTTTATTTTCTCTTTAGTTTCCATTGCCCTAGGTGAAGATATTGCTTCAGCCTATGTCTGAGATTTTGCTGCCTGTGGATTCCTCTAATATTTTTATGGTTTTCCATCTTGTTTAAGTCCTTTATCCATTTTGAGTTTATTCTTGTGGATGGTGTAAGTTGGTGGTCTAGTTTCATTTTCTTGCATGTTTCTGTCCAATTTTACCAACTCCATTTACTGAAGAGACTTTCTTGACTCCATTGTATGCTCTTGCCTCCTTTGTCAAATATTAATTGAGCATAGTGGTTTGGGTAAATTTTCGGGTTCTCTGTTCTGTTCCATTGGTATATATGTCTGTTTCTGTGCCATTTCCAGGCAGTTTTGAGAACAGTGCCTTGGTAATATAGCTTGATATCTGGTACTGAGATCCCTCGTACTTTGTTCTTCTGTCTCAGGATTGCTGCAGCCATTTGGAATCCTCTTTTATTCCAGATGAATTTTTGGAGAGTTTGTTCTAGGTCTGTGAAATATGCTGTTGGTATTTTATTTTTTAAAATTTTATTTTCTTGTTTAAAGTATTACAAATAGTAGTACATATGTCTCCTTTTTTCCCCAATTGACCTTCCCCCAGCCTCCCATACCCCCCCCCCCCGGCACATGCCCTTACCCCACCACCCCAGTGTCTTATGTCCATTGGTTATGCTTATATGCATGTATATAAGTCCTTCGATTAATCTCTTACTCCCCCCCAACACTCCCCAGCCTTCCCACTATAATTTCACAGTCTGTTCGATGCTTCCCTGCCTCTGTATCTATCTTTTTGTTCATTAGGTTATAATGTTCTTTATTATCCATAAATGAATGAGATCATGTGGTGTTTTTCTTTCACTTCCTGGCTTATTTCACTTAGCATAATGCTCTCTAGTTCCATCCATGCTGCTGCAAATAGTAAGAATTCCTTCTTTTTTATAGCAGCGTAGTATTCCATTGTGTAGATGTACCATACTTTTCTAATCCACTCATCTGCTGATGGGCATTTAGGCTGTTTCCAAATCTTAGCTATTGTAAATTCTGCTGCTATGAACATAGGGGTGCATATATCCTTTCTGATTGGTGTTTCTAGTTTCTTGGGATATATTCCTAGAAGTGGTATCACTGGGTCAAATGGCAGTTCCATTTTTAAATTTTTGAGGAAACACCATACTGTTTTCCACAATGGCTGTACTAGTCTGCATTCCCACTAGCAGTGAAAGAGTGTTCCTTTTTCTCCACATTCTCTCCAGCACTTGTCATTTATTGATTTGTTGATGATAGCCATTCTGACAGGTCTCTCAGGTGATTAGTGACTTTGAGCAAGTTTTCTTGGCTTTCTGAATGTCCTGTTTCAAAAAGTGTCTATTTAGGTCATTTGCCTATTTTTTGATTGGGTTGTTTATCTTCCTTTTGTTAAATTGTATGAGTTCCCTGTAGATGTTGGAGATTAAACACTTATCGGAGATAACATTGGCAAATATGTTCTCCCAGGCAGTGGGATTTCTTGTTGTTTTGTTGATAGTTTCTTTTGCTGTGCAGAAGCTTTTTATTTTGATGTAGTCTCATTTGTTTATTTTCTCCTTAGTCTCTCTTGCCCTAGGATCTGTGTCTGTAAAGATATTGCTACGACATATGTCTGCAATTTTGCTGCCTATGGAGTCTTATAGGGTTTTTATGTTTTCCCTTCTTACATTCAAGTCCTTTAGCCATTTTGAGTTTGTTTTTGTGTATGGTGTAAGTTGGTGGTCTAGTTTCATTTTTTTTGTGTGTGCATCTGACCAAATTTCCCAGTACCATTTATTAAAGAGACTGTTTTGACTCCATTGTATGCTCTTGCCTTCTTTGTCAAATATTAATTGAATATAATGGCTTGGGTCAATTTCTGGATCCTCTATTCTGTTCCATTGGTCAATGTCTGTTCTTGTGCCAGTACCAGGCAGTTTTGAGAACCGTGGCTTGGTAATATATTTTAATGTCTGGTATTGTGATCCCTCCAACTTTGTTATTTTTTCTCAGGACAGCTGTGGCTATTTGGGGTCTTTTTTTTTAAATTCCAGATGAATTTTTGGAGAGTTTGTTCTAGATCATTGAAATATGCCATTGGTATTTTAATAGGTATTGCATTTAATCTATAGATTGCTTTAGGTAGTATGGACATTTTAATGATGTTGATTCTACCAATATGTGAACATGGGATGTTCTTCCATTTGTTTATGTCTTCCTCTATCTGTTTTTTCAATGTCCTGTAGTTTTCTGAGTACAGGTCTTTATGTCCTTGGTTAAGTTTATTCCAAAGTATCTTAGTTTTTTTGGTGCAATGGTAAATGGGATTTTTTTTTCATTTCTCTTTCTGTGAGTTCATTATTGGTGTATAAAAAGGCCATAGTTTTCTGAGCGTTAATTATCTATCCTGCTACATTGCCAAATTCATTTATTAGATCTAGTAGTTTTTTGATGGAGTCTTTGGTGTTTTCTATGTATAGTATCATGTCATCTGCAAATAAGGATAGTTTTATTTCTTCTTTTCCAATTTGGATGCCTTTTATTTCTTCTTCTTGTCTGATCGCTATGGCTAGTAATTCTAGTACTCTGTCAAACAGGAATGGTGAAAGTGGGCATCCTTGTCTTGTTCTTGTTCTTATGGGAAATGGTTTTAGTTTCTGCCCATTGAGTATGATGTTGGCTGTAGGTTTGTCATATAAGGCTTTTATTATGTTTAGGTATGATCCCTCTATTCCCACTTTGCTGAGAGTTTTTATCAAGAAAGGGTGTTGGATTTTGTTAAATCTTTTTTTTGCATCAATTGTTATGATTATGTGATTTTTGTCTCTCAGTTTGTTTGTGTGATGTATCACATTGAAGGTGAAATCAGGAGCTTCACAGACAAAAAAGGACTAAGGGAGTTTATTACCACCAATCCAGCAATGCAAGAAATGCTAAAGAGTCTGCTATAAAAAGAAGAAATAGAAAGGGAAGAATGAGCACAGGCATAAAGAATAAAAATGGTGACCAACAAGTACCTACCAATAATAACTTTAAATGTAAATGGATTAAATGCCCCAATCAAAAGACAAAGAATAGCTGAGTGAATAAGAAAACATGACCATATATTTGCTGTCTACAGGAAACCCACCTTAGAACAAAGGATTCACGCATACTGATGTTGAAGGGATGGAAAAAGGTTTTTCAGGCGAATGGAATTGAAAAAAAAAAAGCTGGGGTAGCAATACTTATATCGGACAAATTACTCCTCAAAGTGAAGGCCATAACAAGAGATAAGGAAGGTCACGTCATAATACTAAAGAAGCAATTCAACAAGAAGATATAACTCTGTTAAACATTTTTGAACCCAATACAGTAACCCCAAATACATAAAAAACTTCTGGATGACATCAAGGGAGAGATCAATAGCAATACAATCATAGTAGGGGACTTTAATACCCCACTAACACCACTGGACAAATCCTCTAGACAAAAACATCACCAAAGAAACAGAAACCTAAAAAACTCACTAGATCAGTTAGAATTAATTGACATCTTAGGAACATTCCACCCCAAAGCCACAGAATATGCATGCTTCTCAAGTGCACATGGGACATTTTCAAAGATAGACCACATATTGTGTCACATGCAAAGTCTCTTCAAATTCAAGAAGATAGAAATCATATCAAGCATCTTCTCAGATCACAATGGCATAAAACTAGAAATCACCTACAAAAAAAACACGTTTATTCTATATCTATAAAAGCTTAAGTTGACTCGCGCATGCATGATACATATAAAGCTCTCGCTGGCACCAATCGCACGTGTGTGTTTCCATCTGTCATTGTTGATCGAGAATTTAGTTGACACTTCAATTATAGAGAAAGGGCGAATGGCGATATTAAAATATTTCTTCCAATTAATTTCCTTTCAATGTGCATGAATTTGGGCACCGGGCAACTAGTATTAGAATAAGAGCTCCTCTCAACAAGAAGGAGTCAGAATTTGGCACCACAGAACTTGGAGGCAACCTCCCTCCCTTGCCTTGTAAATACATAAAATTCCAACAACTAACTGACCACATGTGCTAGTCAATAGTGAGTTGGCCTATATCCACTGAGACTCAGTTTTTGCTTCTTTCATAGTGGCGCCTGTACCCTGGCCTCTTTCTTTTTCTCCACCTGAGTAAAGTTTGCTTTGTTTTCACTCAGACTCATCCTGGAAATTTTTCCTGAGCAAGTCAAGAAAGTGGAGTTTGCCTGACACCTGAAAGTTCCCTGACCCTGCAAGGGCAAGGCATGCCCCTGGCACAGAAGTGGTCCATTAACAATATGTTTTGAGTATTTATGCACTTTTAAAATATACAATTTACTTAATTTTATGTTTATATACTTCAAATTTAATATTAGCTTTAGCTATGTTTATTTTCCAGTTCACAAAATACCTGAAAATTAAAAATTGAATCTTTGTGAGAATGTATGATCTAGCTGCAGCACACTATGAGGTAGATTCTATCATCCTGATTTTACAAATGAAGAAATAGAGACTAAGATGAATCAAGTAATATGACCTGTGACCTAAATCACACAGCTAGTAAGAGGCAGAGGTGATATTTGGGCCCCAAATGTGGGTTCTAGTTCCCATGCTCTTAGTCATCTGTTTCCTCTATGTTAAGTTTCCTGAAGATTGTGCCCTTGGCTTTCATTTGTGAGAGTGGGGCCTGCTGACTTTGTGTCCCACCCTCTTGCAGGAAAAAAATCTGTAGATTGGGTAGGATACATATGTAATTCCTGCAGAATTCCTGATACCCCCTGTTCCAAGTGAGTGATTTGCTAATAATAGGCCATTATCAACTTCTAAATAATACTCACTAGAAATGTATTGCCACTTTAAAAATAAATGTCTTTATCTGTAAAAGGTAGGTGATAATGCTAAGCTCAGCTAGAACTTTGCTTCTTAAAGGGTATACTTTTGACAGCCCACTAAATGCCATGTGCTTTTTGTACATTATATCAGAGAAACAGATATTCCCATTTAAAGGATAGAAAACTCAGAAATGACTGAGAAGTGTATTTAAGATTATTCCTTTGCAATCTGTAAATATTTGTCAGAGAATTATTAAATGTACTTACCTTCAGTAAAACTTTGGACAATAAAAAAGGGAAAAAACTTAAAGTATTTAGCATGGAATTGACATAATTTAAAAAATTATTCCTTTGCAATCTGTAAATATTTGTCAGAAAATTATTAAATGTACTTACCTTCAGTAAAAATAAATAAATAAATAATTAAATAAGTAAGTAAGTAAATCCTATGTAATAAAAGCCTA
The DNA here is from genome assembly GCF_000147115.1 of Myotis lucifugus. Lineage (NCBI taxonomy): Eukaryota > Metazoa > Chordata > Mammalia > Chiroptera > Vespertilionidae > Myotis > Myotis lucifugus. Next base: position 3,092,328 of record NW_005871052.1, read on the forward strand.
ATATGCTAAGTGTCTGGTCTTCCAGTCATCCGGTTGTCTGTTCAACCAATCAAAGCATAATATACTAATGATATGCTAACGCTGCTCAACTGCTCACTGTGATGTGCACTGACCACCAGGAGGCAGACAGTCGACTGGTTGACCAGTCACTATGATGTGCACTGTCCATCAGGGGGCAGATGCTCCAACCAGTAGGTTAGCTTGCTGCTGGGGTCCAGCTGACTGGGACTGAATGAGATGGGCCGGACATGCCCTGGAGTCCTGTCATAGTTCCTCCTTGGCTGGCCAACCTCCCACGTCCTTCCCTGGCCCCAATTGTGCACCCATGGGGTCCTCTGACCTGGCCTGTGCTCTCTCACAATCTGGGACCCCTCAGGGGATGTTTTAGAGCCAGTTTCGGCCTGATCCCGCAGGCCAGGCCGAGGGACTCCACTGGTGCATGAATTCATGCACCGGGCCTCTAGTAAATAATGTTAGAAAACTCGGGATCTTGCCTAATATCAACCATTAGAAAAATGGGGAAACTAAGATACAAACTTTGGTCTATTTAATGCCAAACCTCATGTTCTTTATACTAATTTAGATCTGGAAATATTTGATCTTTCTATCAGAAAGGCATGCTATAAGAAAAAAGAAAGAAACAAAGTGAACCTTATTGAAGCTTTTGGATTGTTCTGTAAATGTAAACTTGCCTAAAGAGGAACTTAACCCTTTGGTTAAATTTTAGCACTGGTCCATTTTAATCTCCCTTTTGTCTGCAGCCTGAACCTCATCCTTGAGAAATGAAAGGATAGAATGGGACTTACCCTTTGTTGAAATGTTAATTTGAGCGTGTATTAGTCATACTCATCTTCCCAACACATTTAGCCCCTGGAATAGGAAGGAAACATTTTTTAAGTTGAACACTTATTTTGTCTACAAATTTCTTGTCCAAGCAAGGAAAAATTGAATCTTAACTATTGAATACTGATTGCTTCCCAAAGGTACAATTTACTATATGCTTTTGTTTGTATTCTGGGATGGCTCTAGCCTGCTAGTTAAATTTAGCTTGCTCTAGCAAGGTTTTAAAGAAGAACACTCTTTAAAAAAATAATTTAAAAAATATGTTTTTATTGATTTCAGAGAGAGGAAAAGAGAGGGAGAGATAGAAACATCAGTGATGAGATAGTCATTGATAGACTGCCTCCTGAATGACTCCTACTTGGTATTGAGCCTGCAACCCAGGCATGTGCCCTCACATAGAATCAAATCAGGACCTCCTGGTTCATAAGTCAATGCTCAACCACTGTGCCACTCCCACAGGAAAAAAATAAATACATTTAAAAAATATAATAGTAAAGTACCCAGGCCTCAACTATGATCATCCTAATTTGATGGAATTATGGGGAAATGTTGTCATCACTGCCTTCCACTTCTTCTGAAAGGTTGGTTGCACGAAATTCAAATATAACACACTGTTGCTTGGATACTTAAGTAATAACATATTTTAAACTTTTGTCTGAAAGCTTAGTAAAGTTAATGATCTCAGTTTTAACCCAGCATTGTGATGTATTAGAGCATGAGGTTAATATAATCCAAAAGGTGGTGATTTGTGGTTTGTCACCATTGCATTTTTGTAAGAAATAAATATATAAATGAGCTTTTGAAATCCTCCATTTGATCTCCTCTATAAATCTCAAATGTTACCTTTAGTGTTTATCTCCTTTGAAAATCCCAAGACCTATTAATGAAATAGCTTCTGCTTCCAGTTTTGGTGTTGGTCTCTTTAGCATCCTTTTTTTTCCCCTAAGTCAGTAGCCAATTACTGTGATCAATGATTTTAGCTAAATAAGAAAGCATAATAAAATTATTAGTGATTTGACTGAGAAATCTAAGACTAAAGTCTCTATCTGTAGCCTTAATTGGTAGAAGCAAAGTTTACTTCTTAATATTGCCTTGCTTCTCATTTCTCCAAGTTGACAATAATTTTTATGTACCTACAATGTCACAATATTTTTAAGATATTAGTGAGTGGTTTTATAAAGTTCACTAAGATCATACATTGCTCAAAATTTTCTATGTGTGAAATACTTTAAAATTGTCTGATAGAGAAAACCCAAGCCACAGATGGATTCTATTTGTAACCCAAATATTTTATCTTGAACAGTCTCATAACTCATGTGTAGTTGAAACTTTGGAGGAGGTAATGTGCAATGAGACCAAGACCACAAGCTTCCAAATTATCCTAACTGCATGCTGTTCTGCAGTTCCTGAAGCCAACTTTTTGCAAAGTCTGGGAGTCCTGGTGAGGCTTCTCAGATGTGTGCTAAAACAAATGTGTTACTGATCTTTATAAATGAAAAAAAAACACACCTCTAAATTTGATTTTCAAATCTATCTAAGTCTAAGCTAATGGTTGAAACATTCATAAATTTGCAACCTAAATACAAAAATAAATATTGGTAAATGTCACCCTACAGAAGGGTGAACTATGAGTCAACATTTTAAGAAGGTAAATCTCAATGGATTATTCCCAAATAGAACATCTAGGAGCAAGGGTCATCCACAGCACGGTTTCTCAACCTTAGTACTACTAACATCTTAGATTGGATAATTCTTTGTCGTATGGGCTGTCCTGTCCATTGTAGAATGTTTAGAAGCATCCTTGGTCTCTACTGACTTGGTGCCAGTAGCAACACCCAGGAGTTGTAGCAACCAAAATCTCTGGACATTGCCAAATGTCCCCTGGGGAGAAAAATCACTTCAGGTTGAGAACTAATTATTTATATGGTGTGAATAAGAGGGCCCTACTTCCCTGTTCCAGAATAAAGCATTGTTTTATGGGTAGTCTTTTATTAAAATACACACACTTGGATCAAGTAAGTAAATTATAAGTGACCATTAGTACTTAACAATGATCTGTTTATAAAAACTATAATACCGGACACTCTTCCATATATATCATCATGTCAAGCTGTAGGACCAAACAAAACTAAATTCCAGTTTGAGATCTACCACTTACCTAAATGACTTGGATAAAGTTTACTTAATATTTATTCAGTTTCTTCATTTGTGAAATGATACACTAATAGTATAAATATTTTTATGGAAAGAAATATAATATAAGGAACATAAGGTGTTTTGCGAAGCATATGATTTATTAAATATTAGCTCTGATGTTTTTTATTAAGAACATTATGAAGAAGTTGTTAGTGTTATCCTTATTTGATATATGTCATACATGATAATACAGGATGGTACAAAAGTAGGTTTACAGTTGTGAGTACTCTACCTTAGAATCTGCTTTGTCTGATAGTTACATAGCACATCAGCTTCCTTTTATTCATATATCCTGGCATCTGCTTTCACCTCTTTACTTTTAATCTTCTTGAATGCTTATGTTTTGGTGTATCCTTCATAAATAATTGATAAAAAATGTATTTTTTCCTATCTAATCTGTAAATCTCTTCTGTTTAGTTGGTGATTTTAGTCCATTTATATGTGTTTTAATTACTAATGTGTTTAGATGTATTTCTACTCTCTTGTCCTGCATGTTCATTTATTCTGAATTTTCTATTCTTTCTTTTATCCCCTGTCTTACTTTATATTACATTGTCTTCTTTTTCCTCTGCTGGTATTTAAATATATTCTATTTCCATTATTCTTGTAATTACCCTTAAAAACTGGCATACCTATTTGACTTAACAATATCTAAAGTCAATTAATATCTCTATTTTCTACTCTCTTAGTGAATAGTATAAGGACCTTAAAATGTTTTAACTCCAGTCATGCTATACCATTTTACCATATTTCCCAGTACTTTAGTTTTGCCTTGATTTTATATTATACTAGTTGCCCAGTGCACAAACTGTGTGCACAGAGGGGTTCCCTCAGCCCAGCCTGCACCCTCTCTAATCAGGGACTGCAGTCGGACATCCCTCTTGCAATCTGGGACCGCTGGCTCCTAACCACTCACCTGCCTGTCTGCCTGATCGTCTCTAACTGGCTCTGCCTGCCTGCCTGATTGCCCCTAACCTCTTTGCCTGCCTGCCTGATCGCCCCTAACTGCCTCTGCCTGCCATCCTGATTGCCCTAACTGCCCTCCCCTGCTGGCCTGATCTCACCCAATGGCCCTCCCTGTCAGCCTGATCTCATCCCA
>NW_005871052.1:3097433-3100334 GCF_000147115.1 Myotis lucifugus
ACAGCTGCCATTGAGGCTCAAGTTCAGAACTCTGCCTCTCTCTTCAGCCCTCTCTCCGGGCCTGGATCCGCAGGCCCCTCAGTAGTCAGTTTTGGGTCGCTGCCCTGCAGCAGCAGCGGTCAGTGCTGGGTCTCCTCGGCAACCCAGCACTGACTGCAGGACTGACTTCCGGTTGGTTGAGCCTTTGGTTGTTATGGACCCTGGGTTTTTATATATTAGGATAATGACTTGTTCTTGTTATGTAGTTAATTTTTTTCCTCACTGTTGAGTAACAATTTACCAGGATATAAAATTCTATAAAGGACACCTATGTAATACCCTTTGTAATACTTTAAGCAATAAAAAAATTAAAAAAAAATTCTATGTAGGCAGTTGTTTTCATTCAAAAATAAAGATGAGTCATTGACTTCTTTTAAGTTTTTTGGGATAACATTGTTTAATCATATTATATGTTTCAGGTGTACAGTTTGTTTGTTTGTTTGTTTATTTATTTATTTATTTATTGGTGTTAATCCTCACCAAGGATATTTTTTCCATTGATTTTTATAGAGAGTGGAAGGGAAGGTGAGAGACAGAGAAAGAAAAACATCAATTGTTTGCCTCCTGCATGCACTCTGACCAGGGCTGGGGATCGAGCCTGCAACCAGGGTAGGTACCCTTGACTGGAATCAAACCTGGGACCCTTCAGTTCTTAGGCCAATGCTCTATCCACTGAGCCAAAAAGGGTAGGGCTCAGATGTACAATTTTATAATACATCATCTGTATATTCCATTGTGTGCTCACCACCCAAAGTCTATTCACATTCCATCACTATATTTTGACCCCCTATACCCTCTTTATCTGCTTCCACACCCCTCTTCTCCTCAGTTAACCACCATAGTGTTTTCTCTTGTAAAAGTTTGTTTTGTTTGTCTGTTGATCTTTGTTTTGTGGTTTTTAAAATCTTCACCTGAGTATATTTTTTCCATTGATTTTTAGAGATATTGGAAGGAAGGGAGAGAGAGAGAGAGAGAGAGAGAGAGAGAGAGAGAGAGAGAGAGAGAGAAATATCTATGTGAGACCCATGGATTGATTGCCTTCTGCATACCACAGACCAGGGCTGGGGGAGATTGAACCTGCAACCCAGGTAGATGCCATGGCCTGGAATCAAACCCTCAATCCTTTGGCGCATAGGTCAATGTTCTAGCCACTGAAGAACACTGGCCAGGGCTGTTGATCTTTATGTTATATCCTTCATGTAAGTGACATTATATGGCCCTACTGCTCTTCTATCTAACTTATGTCACTTAACATGCCACTCTCCAGATCCATTTATGTAGTTTAAAATAGAAATATTTCATCTCTTTTATGGCTGAGTATCTCACTTTGTATATGTATCACATCTTCTATTGGGGGGGTATAAATTGTTATAGCCCTGCTAGAAAACAATATGGAGTTCCTCGAACAATTAAGAATAAATCTACAATATGACCCAGACGTGTCTCTTCAATATATCTTCCTGAAAAATTTGAAAGCACTTATTGTAAAGGTATATGTACCCCTATGTTTATTGGCTTTGTTTACAATAGCTAATTGTTGTTCCACTGATGATTGGATAAAAAAGATGCAGTTCATTCATTTCTAATTTCTGTTACTATCATTATATTTGATGTACATTTCTCTATGATGGGTAAAGGTTTTGACTTTGGTTTTATTTATTCTTCTTGGTTTTAACTCATATTTCTGAGTATGTGTGTCTTAAAACAATTCTGGAAAGCTATAAGCCATTCTTTGAATATTGCTCCTCCTCTGTAACTCACAGTCCATACATGTTGGGATTTATAATTTTACTTTCTATGTATCTGAACTTCTCTATTACATTTATTTCCTTTATTTCTCTGTTTTGAACTATAAATAACTTTTTTAGAATTATCATCCAGATCATTAATTTTCTCTTCAGAGGTTGTCATACAAGAGACAATATTGTATGACAGGGGCTTCTATTACAAAAACTCTCTTAGCAATGTTATAGTCTTCTAATATAAAAGCTCTTCTAGAACTCTGTTTATATTATATGATTGTAAATATACTAGAGGCCCAGTGAATGGAATTCATGCATGAGGGGTATCCCTCAGCCCAGCCTGCACCCTCTCCAATGTGGGACCCCTTGAACATCCCTCTCACAATCTGGGACTGCCTGCCTGCCTGATTGCCCCTAATTGATTCTGCCTGCCAGCCTGATCGCCCCTTAACCACTCCCCCGCAGGCCTGATCATCCACAACTGCCCTCCCTTGCCAGCCATCTTGTGGCGGCCATCTTGTGATGATGTGAGGGCATTGCGTGAGGGTGCAAGGGCCACCTAGGGTTTTATTAGTATAGATAAGTGATTTTGTTTTGATTTCTTTTTCCTCCACATCTTCTTCCTTCCCCCTCATTATTTAAATTTTTAACAGTTATTGACATAAAAATTAACATAAGTTTGGGTGAAAAAGTTTGCATCATACATATCAGTTGTCAGATTTCAAATACATTTGAAATTCAAATTTTCTTCAGGAAAAGATAGTACAATATTGTGAAAATGACTCTGGCACCTCAGTCTGAGTTGATTTGACAGATATCTTACTAGGACCAGAAATTTCCCCTTTTATAGCAATTAGTTTGCATTAAAGTCCAGCATTTCCCTGGACCTGTGCTTCCTTCCATCAGACCTCATTGGTACCAAGTGCTACAGATTCTGGGCAGTTCTTGTGTACATCTGATACCCTAAATCCAGACTATCTGGTGTGCTTCAGAGACCTGTGCGCTGGAGACATGTGAATGCAATGTTGGAGGTCTGCCCTGGGGAGGGGGAAGCTGCACTTACTGCTGCGGGCATGTGCTCCTTTGGAGGTGGAGATCCCAGGGTCTGCAAGTCTGCAGG
>NW_005871052.1:3103790-3133152 GCF_000147115.1 Myotis lucifugus
TTTTTGGAATCTTCCTGATTGAGATTTGAAAGGGGGTATTTTTCTAGGAATATGTCCATTTCCTCCAGGTTGTCTAGTTTGTTGGAGTAGAGTTGTTCATAGTATTTTTTAACAATCCTTTGTATTTCTGAGGGGTCTGTGGTTATTTCTCCTCTTTCATTTTTAATTCTGTTTATTTGGGCCCTCTCTCTTTGTTTCTTGGTGAGCCTGGCAAGAGGTTCATCAATTTTATTAATCCTTTCAAAGAACCAGCTCTTGGTTTAATTGATCTTTTGTATTTTTTTTGTCTTTATGTCATTTATTTCTGCTCTGATCTTTATTATTTCCTTCCTTCTGGATACTGTGGGCTTTTCTTGTTGCTCTCTTTCTAACTCTTTGAGTTGTAGGTTTAGATCATTTATTACCAGTTTTTCTTGTTTTTTTTTTTTTTGAGGTAGGCCTGTAGAGCTATGAACTTCCCTCATAGGACTGCTTTCATTGTGTCCCATAGATTTTGGATTGTTGTGTTTTCATTGTCATTTGTTTCCAGGATGTTTTTATTTCTTCCTTGATCTCTCTGGTAACCCAGTCATTGCTTAATAGCATGCTATTTAGCCTCCAAGTGTTTGATTATTTTTCATTGTTTTTATTGTAGTTAATTTCTACTGTCATGCCGTTGGGATCTGAGAAGATGCTTTTTATGATTGCTATCTCTTGAATTTGAAGAGACTTTGCACATTTCCTAATATATGGTCTATCTTTGAAAATGTCCCATGTGCACTGGAGAAGAATGTATATTCTGTAGCTTTGGAATGAAATGTTCTGAAGATGTCAATTAAGTCCATCAGATCTAGTGAGTCATTTAGGATTGCTGTTTTTTTGCTGATTTTTTGTTTAGAGGATTTATCCAGTGGTGTCAGTGGGGTATTGAAGTCCCCTACTATGACTGTATTGTTATCGATCTCTCTCTTGATATCTTCCAGAGGTTGTTTTATGTATTTGGGTGCTCCTGTATTGGGTGCATATATGTTTACCAGAGTTATTTCTTCTTGTTGAATTGCTGCCTTTAGTATTATGTAGTGGCCTTCCTTATCTCTTGTTATGGCCTTTACTTTGAGGTCTATTTTGTCAAATATAAGTATCGCAACCCCAGCTTTTTTCTAATTTCCATTTGCCTGAAAAAATTTTTTCCATCCCGCACTCTCAGTCTGTTTGAATCCTTTGTTTTGAGGTTGGTCTCTTGCGACAGCAAATATATGGGTCATGTTTTCTTATCCATTCAGCTACCTTGTGTCTTTTGATTAGAGAATTTAATCCATTTCCAGTTAATGTTATTATTGAAAAGTACTTTTTTGTGGTCATTTTTATTCTTAATGTTTGTGTTTCTTCTTGTCTTTCTGTTTCTTCTTTTACAGCAGTCCCTTTACCATTTCCTGCATTGCTGGTTGTGTATAAACTCTCTTAGCCCTTTTTTTGTCTGTGAAGCTCCTGATTCTACCTTCAATTTTGAATGATAGCCTTGCTGGGTATAGAATTCTTGGATTCATTCCCTTGCTTTGCATCACTTTGTATATTTCATTCCATTACCTTCTTGCCTGGTGTGCTTCTGTTGAGAAGTCAGCTGATATTCCATTAGGAGATGCCTTGTAGGTAACTTTCTGTCTCTCTCTGGCAGCCTTTAAGATTTTTACTTTGTCATTAGTGTTTGCCAATTTAATCATGATGTGTCCTGGTGTTGGTCTTTTGGAGTTCATCTTGTTTGGCACTCTATGTGCTTCTTGGACTTGTATAGTTTTTTTCTTGCCAGTATCAGGGAAGTTTTCTGTCATTATTTCTTCAAACAAATTTTCTGTTCCATATTTCTCCTCCTCTCCTTCTGGTACCCCTATTAAACAAATGTTCTTTTATTTTTCATTGTCCCAAAGCTCCCTTAGGCTTTCCTCTTTCTTTTCAAGTTATTTTTTTTCCAGTTGCTCCTGTGTTTGTTGTTTTTTCCTACCTTGTCTTCTAATTCGCTGATGCGGTCCTCAGCCTCTTCTAGTCTGCTGTTTAAGCCTTCCATTGTGTTCTTTTTTTAAATTAAATCTTTATTGTTCAGATTATTACATTGGTTCCTCTTTTTTCCCCACCATAACTCCCCTCCACCCAGTTCCCACCCCACCCTCCGCCCTCACTCCCCACCCACTGTCCTCATCCATAGGTGCATGATTTTTGTCCAGTCTCTTCCCGCATCTCCCACACCCCTTTCCCCCCCAAGAATAGTCAGTCCATTCCCTTTCTATGTCCCTGATTCTATTATAATCACCAGTTCATACTGTTCATCAGATTATTTATTCACTTGATTTTTAGATTCACTTCTTGATAGATGTGTATTTGTTGTTCATAATTTGTATCTTTACCTTTTTCTTCTTCTTCCTCTTCTTAAAGGATACCTTTCAGCATTTCATATAATACTGGTTTGGTGGTGATGAACTCCTTTTGCTTTTTCTTATCTGTGAAGCTCTTTATCTGACCTTCACTTCTGAATGATAGCTTTGCTGGATAAAGTAATCTTGGTTGTAGGTTCTTGCTATTCATCACTTTGAATATTTCTTGCCACTCCCTTCTGGCCTACATAGTTTCTGTTGAGAAATCAGTTGACAGTCGTATGGGTACTCCCTTGTAGGTAACTGATTTTCTTTCTCTTGCTGCTTTTAGGATACTCTCTTTGTCCTTGGCATTTTAATTATGATGTGTGTTGGTGTGGTCCTCTTTGGATTCCTTTTGTTTGGGGTTCTATGTGCTTCCTGGACTTGGAAGTCTATTTCTTTCACCAGGTATGGGAAGTTTTCTGTCATTATTTCTTCAAATAGGTTTTCAATATCTTGATCTCTCTCTTCTTCTGGCACCCCTATAATTTGGATGTTGGTACGCTTGAAGCTGTCCCAAAGGCTCCTTACACTATCTTCGTATTTTTAGATTCTTTTTTCATTTTGCTTTTCCGGTTGGGTGTTTTTTGCTTCTTCATATTTCAAATCTTTGACTCGATTCTTGCGATCCTCTGGTCTGCTGTTGGGATTCTGTATAATATTCTTTATTTCAGTCAGTGTATGCTTAATTTCTAGTTGGTCCTTTATCACAACATCGAGGGTCTCACTAGATTTCTTGAGGATCTCACTACATTTATTGGCGGTTTCTAGAAAATTATTGAAAAACCTAAAAAGTGTGGTTTTGAACTCTATATCCAGTAGTTTGCTTTCCTCCATTTCTGTCATTTGTGTTCTGTTTCTTTGTCTCAGCATTTTTTATGCTTCGTTGTGTCCATAGGGTGGCTTTCTGTGCTAAGTGTTCCAATTACCTGAGGTAGACACTCTTGGTGCACCCCCTTGTGGGCTTTGTTCACAGTCTTGTTGTTGTTAAGCCTTGATTGTTGTAGGTAAAACTGGGAGGATTTGACCTCCAGGCCAATTGGCTAGTGAGAATCAGCTGTGTCTATGGTGGGAGAACTTCTGTGCTGAAGACACCCTTATGGGGCAAGACTTGCTTCAGTGGGACTTTGGTGCTCACTGAGTCTGCCCCCTGAGTGTGTCCCTATAGATCTGAAGAGTTGTAATTGGATGGTCCCACTCTCACCACTGAGTACACTGCCTCTTGGATCTAAGGAGGTGCTAATCTAGCCTTTGCCTGAGGCTACCCAGCAGAAGCCAGCTGTAAAGCAATGCAAGTTGCCCTGGGGCCTTGGGGAAGCTGCAGTTTGTTAAGTTATTTTCAGATTACAAGGCACCGGGCCTTTCATATGCAAAAGCCTCTGTGCACTACTTGGGTGGGGCAAGGTCCCATGGGATCAACAGGGTGGGCCGAGCGATCAAGCAGTATGGCTGCTGTCAGTCCTGCCTTCAGAGGTCCCGGCAGTCCCCGCGAGTGCCTCCGAAGGAAAGCTGCCCTCAAGTTCTGACCGATGCCAGACAGTCCTGTTTCTCTCGTATGAGTCTGGGTCTCCAGAGACTCGCCCGGAACTGGAATTCAGAGCCTGAGACTCCCTCCCGATTGAAAAAGACAGTCGTGTCCTCAGCTGCCAGCCCTCTCCGCATGCACCTCCGCACCTTTGTATTTACTTCAGCACCGAACCTCCTCTGAGTCTCGGTATGCTTTTCTCTTTCCTTCTAGTTGTAGAAATTCCACTCAGCCAGCCTTCCTGTGGTTCTGGATGATGTCCGTTATGTCTTTTAGTTGTATTTTTGAAGTGGTTGTGCGAGGCAGCAATCTCAGGTGTTTACCTATGCCGCCATCTTGGTTTCTCCTCCCATTGTGTTCTTTATTGCAGCTATGTTGTTCTTCATTTCCTCTTGGTTCCTTTTCATGTTGGTGACATTTTCATTCAGCTCCTTATAATTATCATTGAGTTGTTTGCATTTGTCATGCAGCTGTTTGAGCATCCTTATAACCATTACTCTGAATTCTTTCTCTGATAAGTTAGTAGCCTCAATTTCATTTAACTCCCTTTCTGATGATTTCTCTTTTTCTTTCCTTTGTGGATTGCTTTTTTGTCTTCCCATGTTTTCCTGTAATGTTTTAATTGTAGCTCTAATTGCTTTGCTACCCAGTTTCTTTTGGGTATGGTGCTACTGGTGTGACCTCTCAGGTCTCCTGGGCTTGGTAGTCTAGTATAGCTCCCTACTTGAGCTATTTGTGTTCTCTTGATGTAGGCCTGCCAGCTGGAAAGGCGCAACTGAAGTGTCTAGAAGTCAGCAGCCATTGAGGGGGTGTCCCAATTTTTGCTGTCTTGCATCCTTGGTTGAAATCAAGCGTGCCCAGCAGGGACTCACAGTGGCACCCAGGAACCATCTGTTGGGGTGGTGGGGCTCAGGAGGCCTGCATTCTGGAAAGGTTTGACTGTGGTGTCCAGAGTTCTGTAGTTGTGGGGTGGGCAGACTCAGCTTTTGCTGCTGCCTCCATGGTTGGATACATGCGATCCCAGTGGCAGTTCACAGGGTGTACTGACACACTCTGAAGGGCCCTGGCACTGAAGCCACTGGATTGAAGTGTCTGTGGGCAGGTATCCCAGAAGAGTGAATTCAGCATTTCTACAGCCCAACAGTGCACCCCTATTTCTTTAAGTCGTGTCCAGTGGGGCTTACAGCGGGGCCCCAGGGCTGCCTGTGGAGCGGTGGTCTTGGGAGATCTGCACGCTGGAAAAACATGCAACTGTAGTGTCCAGAGTTCTGCAGCTGTGGGGTGGGGAAACTCAGTTTTTGCTGATGCACCTGTGGTGGATAGGTGTGTGTTCCCAGTTGTGGCTCACAGGAGCACCCACAGTGAGTTTGCTAGCGCAGGTTCACTGAAGCACTCTGAAGGGCCCTGGCACGCTTAATTGAGGCGTGTTTGGGCCAGTATCCAGGATCGGTGAATTCCGAATTTCTACTGTCCAGGGGAGTGCGTCCCTATTTGTCCAAGATCGGACACAGTGGAGGCTCAGTGCAGCTTCCCAAAGTGCCCTGTGGATAGATGGGCTCAGGGGGAGTGAGCAACTGTGGCAGTGCATTTGCCAGGCACTGAGCTCTGACTTACTCTGAGGGGCCCTGGCGCTGAAGGGCCCTGGCGCGGAAGTTGCAGCTGGGTGTGTGTGGGCAGTTATTCAGGCAGAGGGAATTCAGAATTTCTACTGGGGGGCAGTGCGTCTGTGTCTATACAAAATCACACCCAGCTGGGGCTCACATGACTCCCAAGAGAAGTCTATGGAGTGGTGTGCTTCGGAGACCTGTGCGCTGGAGACATGTGAATGCAATGTTGGAGGTCTGCCGCTGGGGAGGGGGAAGCTGCACTTACTGCTGCGGGCATGTGCTCCTTTGGAGGTGGAGATCCTAGGGTCTGCAAGTATGCGGGCGTGGCTGCAGGATTTTGGCTGGAGTGGCTGCTGGGTCGCAGGCAGTGTCCAAGGCCTGTCTGTTTGGTGGTGCTGATTAGTTCTTAGAAGAGGCCACTCTTCCCTTTAAGATGGTGTGGGCTCCGTGCCCGAGTCCGGCAGTCCAGGGAGTTTCCGCAGTGGTGATAGTCTCTCCCTGTCCCAGAGAGCCTGGTCTGCCAGCCCCTGCTGCTCCTAGGTCGTTGGTCGTTGGTGGGCTGCTCATGTAGCTACTGCTCCTCAGAGTGGGGTGGGCTGCTCCTGCAGCTGCTGCTTCTCGAATGGGGGCGGACTGCTTGCAGAGCTGCTGCTCCTTGGATGGGGGCAGGTTGCTTGCACGGCTGCTGCTCTTCGGACAGGGCAGACTGCTTGAGCAGCTGCTGCTCCTCGGATGCGGGCGGGCTGCTCATGAGGCTGTTGCTCTTTGGACAGGGGTGAGCTGTGCATGAGGCTGCTGCTCCTTGGATGGGGTGGCTCCTCGCACAGTTGCTGCTCCTCGAATGGGGGCGGGCTGCTCATACCACTGCTGCTCCTCAGAAGGGAGTAGGCTTCTTACAAGGGTGGGTTGCTGCTCCTCTGATGGGTATGGGTTGTGTGCAGCTTCTGCTCCTCAGATGAGGGCGGGCTGCTTGCGTGGCTGCTGCTCCTTGGATGGGTGCAAGCTGTTTGGGGCTGCTGCCCCTCTGTCATGGGTGGGTTGCTTCTTGGACCGGGTTGGGCTGCTTGCACAGCCTGAGGAAAGTTTTATGTTAACTTATTGGCGGTACCTTGCAGATAATCTGCATTCACAATCCCAAACCATGTGAAGGCAGACTATTGTTAGGAATTTTTGGAGAAAGTTACTGATTTGTGACTCCGTGCAGTAAATAAAACAATAAACTCCCTTGTTACCTTTAATTGTACTGGTGAATAGAGTGTTTATAGTTTATGCTTTCATTGAGACTGATGCTCTATATGATTTATGGCTTTAGGTAGAAATCTTAATTTCAATTATCCACATTCTGTCAACCTAAGATCATTGAAACTCACACCCCTTGATTACTGGGACCAATCAACTTCCCCCATGGCAGCTGAAGCTTCTATTCATATTTACTCTACTGGCTTTGAGTTTTCTTTCTATTTGGGGTCTAAAGGCATTTCTTTATCATATGGGATTTTATATGGAGGACTATATATTATATCCATATTTCTAAATGTATGGTAGAGGACAGATTTTAAAGTTATTTAGCTTGGTATATTGCTGGAAAATTAATCATAGGTTTATTATTTAAAGATTAAAAATCTTGTCAAATGCAAAACAGTGTTTATAGCAACATATTTCCTGTAGATTAATCCAAGTAAATGTTAAAGTGCAGCAGTATAGATCAGGCATAAAGATTACTATATATAACTGCCATAATCACACATAATAGGGCTTTCTTAATTAAATCACTGGCTCTGAATATTATTTATTCATTGGCATGGATATGACAACTAATGTGAAAATGGAAAGTAGGTTTCAACTGAAGAACCACTCCCAATAGATTTGTAGTGGCTCTGGACAGAAATTTTGAGGTTAAATTCAGGATCACATATTTTAATGTTTATAATATGCCACTCTGAAAAGTACTTTACATACATTATAATACTTAATCTTTACAACAGCCCTGTGAGATCAGTACTATAATTACTCCCATTTCACGCATGAGGAAATTGAGGGTTACAAAAGGTAAAGTAACTTTTCCAAGGTCACACAACTAGCGAGTATAAAACAATGATTAGAACATAAAATCTATATAATGCCAGAAACCAAGGTATTAATTGACACGCCAAGTATTTTCAAACTTCAGAAATGGTCTCTTTCAAAAGCCAATATTATTGACCCCTAACATATATTTAAATGATTTTTCATATAACATTAGTACTCAATACAGTATATATTCCTTATTTTATAACTTTTACATGAATATTATAAAAATTATAAAACAACTTTAAAAATTAATTACAAACAAAACTGAAATAAATTAGATACAAGCAATACCATTAATTTAATGTGATAGATAATGCCTTTTGCTTAAGCTAAATAATAAACTTGTATCTTTTTAAAAAATCCTCACCCTAGGATATTATTCCATTGATTTTTAAAGAGAGTGGAAGGGAAGGAGGAGGGAAAGAGAGATAGAAACACTGATGCGACAGTGACTCATTGATTGGTTACCTCCCATATGCACCCTGACGCAGGTCAGGGATCTAGCTTACAATCAAGCTACGTGCCCTTGACTGGGAATCAAAACTGTGATCCTTTGGTCCTTGGGCCTACTCTCTAATCACTGAGCCAAACCTGCTAGGGCGATAAACTTGTTTTTAACAATCAGTTCATTACTTTGATAAATCAGTTTATTAGCCTCTTAAAATCCAACACTAAAAACTATAAAAATAACATTTAAGAAGATATTATTTATTGAGTAATTATTACTTAGTACTTACTACTAATGAAGAATTTCTGGTTGGTATATAAGAACGAATACATAATCTGAACACATTAGTGAAAGATGCTGCCCAAGGTTATTTAAGCTTATCATTCCTAAATTACTATGTTCTGTGATATTATTTAGTCCTTCTATAACTTTTCATTAATTAAACTGCAGTAAAAACTTCATTTACCATGAGGTCATTGACATTCACTTGATATAAATACATAATTTATATCTAAAGTTCTCTGTTTTCTTAATTTCATTACCTTCAACAATTAAAGTTATAACTCCATTAATTAATTTTCATAGCATTGAATCAAATTTTTAATTTTAGAATAAGTAAAACAACTGAAGCTTATATTTTATGAAAATTCCCCTCAATAGTTACACATTACACTAAAAGAGAGGATTTATTTAAATAATCATGGGGGAGAAAACCCTCAAAATTGCTTGGAAATTTAAAGCACTTTAGTGAATTCAAGATTCCATTTGAAATTACCTGAAAGAGTGACATCCACAAGATGGCAGAACAGGAAATACCAGTCTTAATACACACATTCACATACAAACAATTAGGCAGCAATCCACCAAAAAAAAAATCCTTGAAAGGGCCCAATAATCCATTTTAAGACTTCCTCAACAAAAAAAATGGAAAACTATTGCACAGAAAAGATCACTGGATAAATCAGCTCAGCCAAGACCTTTGGAGATGACTAGGACCAAAAAAATAAGTGTAGAGGTTATTAGTATCAGATACACAGTGGGTGCCATTATAGTTTCCAGTGTCCTTCTCTATAGAGGGCATGTGAAACTTTTACCACTGAAGACCTTGGTCACCATGACAACCACAGACTCCCTGCAGTTTCTGTGTTAACCTTCAGTGTTAGCATGGAACCCAGCAGCCTATTCTCTAGAAGACACTGTCAGTTTTTGCCACTGAGATAAGCAACAGGAATTACTGCTGTTAACCTCTTAAATAGGGAGATACTACTGAAGGAGCTGCAGTTTTGTTTCCCTGAGACCAGGGCTACAAGATCTGCCAAACACAAGCATGCTCCATATGCACCTGCATCTCAAGTAACAAAGAAAATGCAATGACAGGCTAGCCAATGCTCCAGATTCTGGGACCACTATTGCTCCACAGGGGCATGTGCTACATTTCTTGGCTTCGTGGGTGCTCCAAAGGCAGTCACATATTCAGGTGTCAATGCAACCACCACTAAGAAGGCATGCACAAGCTGGACCTTGAGAGAATAAGGTTTTTCAGCCATGCCATGTGAGAAAAAGAGTTCAGGAGGTCCTCTGCAGCCTTCACCACCTAATATTTCAATAGTGCTTAATGCCACTGCAAACACCTGCAGCACTGGCCATTGAGAACCCCTACAATCTAGCTGATGCTGCCTTCACATCACCTACTTGTATGTGGAGACCACCACTGGACCGTCCCTGCAGATAGAACCAGCACACCCCACTCAACTAGCATGCTTGTATCTACCCATAAGTAAAGGTTTTTCCCTACCTGAAACAGTCAGTAAAGTCTGGAGCAGGTGGCTCTTCCATGGAATGCTCAGACATCAATAAAAAAGGAAAAATCTAGGAAATATGATAATACCAATGAGAAACAATAATTCTCCAGCAACCAATCACAAAGAAATAAAATATAATAATTGCGGGACAAAAAAGCTAAAATAATTGTTATAAAGAAATTCAGTGAGTTACAATATAACACAGACAAATTAATTAAGTCAGGAAAATAATAGACATACAAAACTATAAGTTTAATAAAGATATATAAATCATAAAATTGAACCAAACAGAAACTCATAGCCAAAGAATATATTGAAAAAAATAAAAAAAAAATGTAATAGAGAACATCAAAAAGACTTATCAAGCAAAAAATCAACACTTGTGAACTCAACAACAGGTTATATGAAGTTATCATGTTAGAAAAAAAAACAGGGAAAAAGTAAAGAAAGCTTACTTTAATTATGTGTCACCATCAAGCAAAATGACACTATTATTAAAGTCCTAGAAAAGAGAAAGAAATGGGCAGAAAGATGATTGGAAAAAAAAGTCGGAGTAAGGAATATCATCAGTAATAACATGATAACTATGTATGGGGCCAGGTGAGTACTTGAAATATTGGGGGGATCACTGTGCAAAGTACATTATTGTCTAACCAATATGTTGTACATCTGAAACTAATACAGAATAATAATAAATGTGAACTGTAATTGAAAAATAAAATTTAAAAATGGCTGAGATCTTTCCAAATCTGAGAGGAGATATGAACATCTAAATACATGAAGCTCACAGGTCACTAACCAGATTAAATACAAAGAAAACTTCACTGAGACAGGTTATAATAAAACTGTAAAAGATCAAATACAAAAAAATTATGAAAGTGGCAGAGGAACCAAGATGGCGGCATAGGTACACACCTGTACTTGCTGCCTCGCACAACCATATCAAAACTACAACTAAAAGACAAAATGGATATCATTCAAAACCAGGGGAAGGCTAGCTGAGTGGAAGTTCTACAACTAGAAGGAAAGAGAAAAGCGCATTGAGACTGGTAGAAGGTGTGGAGGTGCGGAAGTGTGGAGTTACTGAGGCAAGTGCAGAAAGGGCTGGCAACTGGGTGCACTGTTGTCTTTTTCAATCAGGGGGGGGGGGGCGGGACGAGATACAAGCTCCTGATTGCTCTGAACTGCAGTTCTGGGCAAGACTCTGGGGACCCAAACTCATACAGGGAGAAACTATACTGTCAGGCATCTGGACAGGAATGCAAGGGCAGCTTTCTCGCAGAGGTGCTTGCAGCGATCATTGTTCCTACATGGGGCCATGGGATACAGAGACCCGGGGACCTCTCCAAGGTGGGGCTGACTGGTAGTCATTGCTATTTGCTCTGCCCAGGTGATTGCCTGAGACCCCGCCCCACCCAATTTACAACCCCACCCAAGCTGTGAGCAGAGGCTTTTGCATATGAATGGCCTGTTCTTTTGCAATCTAAAATCTAACAAACTGCTGCTGGGTCAAAGATTCCAAAAGAAGGCCTAAGGCTCCACAGCAGCCTGCATTGCTTTACAGCTGTGCTTCATCTGGGCACTTCCAAATCCCAAACAAAGATGAGGAATCTGAAAATCTCTCTGTAGCTCCTGCTGGGTGGCCTCAGGCAGTGGCTGACTTTGCACCTCCTTGGAGATCCAATAGCCAGTGGACCCAGTGGTCAGTGTGAGACCATACCAGAATACAACTCTTCACATCCATAAGCGACACACTCAAGGGACAGACTCAGTGAGCACCAGAGCGCCACTGAAGCAAGTCCTGCCCTATAAGGGTGTCTCCAGAACAGCAGTTCTCCCATTGTAGACACAGCTGGTACTCACAGCCAATTGGCCTGGAGGTCAATTCCTCCCAGTGATACCAAGAGCAATCAAGGCTTAACTACAACAAGACAGTGCACACAGCCCACAAAGGGGTGCACCAAGAGCATCCAACTCAGGTAATTAGGGAGGCTGGGCCACTGGGCCTTATAGGACACCTAGCACAGAAAGCCACTCTATCAACACAGGGAAGCAGCCAAAATGTGGAGATAAAGAAACATGTCACAAATGAAAGAAATGGAAGAAAGCAAACTACTGGATATAGAGTTCAAAACCACTGTTATAAGGTTACTCAAGAATCTTCTAGAAACCTCCGAGAAATTTAGTGAGACCCTCAAGGATATGAAAAAGGACCAATTAGAAAGTAAGCATACACTGACTGAAATAAAGAATAATATGCAGAGATCCAACAGCAGACTAGAGGATCCCAAGAATCAAGTCAAATATTTGAAATACAAAGGAGCAAAAAACACCCAACCGAAAGATCAAAAAGAAAAAAGTATCCAAAAATATGAAGATAGTGTAAGAAGCCTCTGGGACAACTTCGAGCATACCAACATCTGAATTATGGGGGTGCCAGAAGAAGAGAGAGAGCAAGATATTAAAAACCTATTTGAAGAAATATGACAGAAATATGACCACTACCTGGTGAAAGAAATAGACTTACAAGTCCAGGAAGCACAGAGAACCCCAAACAAAAGGAAGCCAAAGAGGACCACACTAAGACACATCATAATTAAAATGCCAAGGGCAAAAGACAAAGAGAGAATCTTAAAAGCAGCAAGAGAAAAACAGTTAGTTACCTACAAGGGTGTGCCCATACGACTGTCAGCTGATTTCTCAACAGAAACTATGTAGGCCAGAAGGGAGTGGCAAGAAATATTCAAAGTGATGAATAGCAAGAACCTACAACCAAGAATACTCTACCCAACAGAGCTATCATTTAGAATTGAAGGTCGGATAAAGAGCTTCACAGACAAGAAAAAGCTAAAGGAGTTCATCACCACCAAACCAGTATTATATTAAATGCTGAAGGGTATTCTTTAAGAAGAGGAAGACGAAGAAAAAGGTAAAGATAAAAAATTATGAACAACAAAGTGACAACAAATACATATATATCAACAAATGAATCTAAATATCAAATGAATAAAAAATCTGATGAACAGAATAAATTGATGAATGGAATAGAATCAGGGGCATGGAAATGGAACAGACTGACAATTCTCAGAGAGAAGGGAGTGTGGGGGGGTGCGGGAAGAGATTAGACAAAGATCTTATATGCATGTATGCAGTACCTATGGACACAGACAATAGGGTGGCAAGGGCCTGGGGTGGGGTGCGAACTGGGTGGAGGGAACCTATGGGGCGGGGAAGAGGGACATCTGTAATAATCTCAATAATAAATATTAAAAAGTAAAAAAGAAGGATCTCCTAACCCTTTGAGACAGCATGGATGGACCTAGAGAGTATTATGCTAAAGGAAATAAGCCAATCAGAGAAAGACAAGGTATCACATAATCTCACTTACATGTGGCATCTAATGAACAAAATAAACTGATGAGCAAAAAAGATCCAGAGACATTGAAACCTGCAACATACTGAAGTATTTCAGAGGGAAGGGGGTGGGGGTGGGAAGAGATTAGCCAA
Source organism: Myotis lucifugus (assembly GCF_000147115.1). Lineage (NCBI taxonomy): Eukaryota > Metazoa > Chordata > Mammalia > Chiroptera > Vespertilionidae > Myotis > Myotis lucifugus. The sequence continues at coordinate 3,117,137 of NW_005871052.1, forward strand.
GTAACTTATATCCATATATATTCATAACCCATGGACAAACAATTGTGTGATGAACTCCTGGGGAGGGGGCGGGAACATGGTGGATGGGGTCAACATGAAGGGAAAAGGGGACATCTGTAATACTTTCCACAATAAAGATTTTTTTAAAAAGAGAGAACAATGAAAAAACAAACAAACCTTGTTTTAAAATTGCAATTAATAAACAAAAATTTTATATACAAAAGATGTTTTGTCCTCTCTGTATTATTAGATTTGGGTGGTCAGTTATTATAAGAAATAGATTTTTTTGAATTAAAACCATAGGAAATTTTCATGAATTTTGTAATTTAATCCTGACAACCCTTGACACAGGTACTGCTATCTCCATTTTACAGATGAAGGAAAACAGATATAAAAAAAGACTGAGGAACACATCCAAACTTACGTGGCTAATAATGTAACTAGATTTATTCTGAGTCCAGTCAACCTCCCTAACACTTCTGCTACATTGCCTCATGGTGGCCCACCTCAGTTTGTCTTTTGGAACTCCTAAACAGTGTCTTGCATTACTGTTAATAATACTCATTCCTATTTGCTTTCTATGATTATTTAGAGACTAAAGAATGCCTGAGCCAGAAATCATGTTGTAATTGCTTTTTCTACTTTCTTTGTATTAGGGAATGTACAAAATGAATGTTCTTGAAAAATTGTTGATGGCTTTGTGAATCCTTATGTATTGTAATTCTATTTTTTTTAGTTTCACTGTACATGTATAAACATGTAATTTGTGACAACAACATAAAGAGGTAGGGATGGAGCTATATAGGAACAAAGTTTTTGTACATTGTTGAAGTTAAGTCAGTACCAATTCAAATAGTTATAAATTTAGAATGTGAAGTGTGATCCTATGGAAACTGCAAAGAAAATGTGTTTTAAAAATGCACAAAGTAATTGAGAAGGGATTTTTTTCACTACAAAAATACTTAACTAAAGAAAAACTGAAAGCTTCCCCCTTAGATCAAGGACAATTTAAGAATGCCCACTTTCACTATTGCTATTCAACATTGGACAGTCATGAACCAGTAAACAATGGCAATATGTTCTAAGAAATGCATTGTTACATAGTTTCATTCCTATGAGAACATCATACAGTGTACTTACACAAACCTAGATAATACAGCCTATTGCACACACCTAGGCTATAAGGTATAGCCTATTGTACCTAGGCTAAAAGCCTGAACATCATGTTTACTGTCCAAAGCAACATGTGATTGAATTAAAAAAACAAGAGAAATAATGCAACCAAGAAAAATGTAATACATAATAGTAAATAAAATAAAATGCCAAAAACGAGAGAGAGAGAGAGAGAGAGAGAGAGAGAGAGAGAGAGAGAGAAAGCAAACACAAAATGTGTGAGGGTGCTGCCAGTATAACACAGCATACTGTTTTAAAGCAAACTTTTTCTTGTAAGTAGAAAGACTACTATGGGAACTATGCTAATGGGAGCACAGAGGCCTTATTATCAATATACCAGAATGGCCAAAGGCCACTCTGAGCATAAGCCTAATTGGGATGTCCAAGGACTCTGAGCCTGGGAATCCTAATCAGGCTAAGATACCAAGCGGGTGCAAGGACACACGGTACACTGTGCCCTTCTGTAACGCAAATGATTGATGTAACTGTTGGCAGTTAGCCTTCTTTGTCTCTGGAGTATATACAGGTTACTGGCCAAGAGTGTGGGAAGAAGTCTGCTAGAGAGAGAGCAGCTGAGCAGAGCAGAGGCTAGAGAGAGCTTAGAGAAGCAGAGGTGGTAGACATAGATAATGTATCTCCTATGTGTACAGGAGAGAGGAGAGCTTAGAGGGAGCTGAGAGCTACTGCTATGTCAGGCTAAAAGCTCACAGAGAGCTGAGATATAGCTACCATGTTAATCAGCCAGTGTGCTGGGCAGAGAGACAGGAGAAGCTGCTGAGGCAGAGAGCTTAGGTACCATGGTGAGGTGGTGAGTCTAGGAGGCAGTGTGCGGCTGCTGAGATAATAGCTGTGGGTATAGACACTAATGCGGCTTTTGTGGGAAAGATGTACATGTTAACCAGCTGGTGTCCAGCTGCCTGCCTATATGGACTTTGTTGTAATGAATTGTTTTGTCTGACGGCTATATGGCCACTAGTTTCTGCAACAAAGACTCATTCTTATACATTCACAACCTCTCATGGCTTCTCCGTCTGCCTTGCCACCAATAATTGATCCTGCTTCTCTGACACGTGGCCTTCTCTGTCTAAGATCCAGCGTCCAAGGAGGTCCAGCCCCAGGCAGAAGGGTTCGGACCCAACACCCATAACTAGTGAGCAGAGGATAAAGGAGGAACTTGGACTAAGTTCCCAACACTTAGTACAGTGGGCAGGGTTTGAGGAAGAACCAGACCTGGCAAAGTAGGGAAGAATTTAGAAGAATATATGGACTCAAAGTAACTCAGAGCAGCAGTGCTGAGCAGTGCTCTAGCATGCTCTGAAAACTACACTTATAAATTAAAATATAGTACAGTAAATACATAAGCCAGAAATATAGTCATTTCTTATCATCGGGTATTAGTAATATACAGAACTATATCCTATACAGTTTTATGACTGTTAGCACAGTAGGTTTGATAAATGTGTTCCTCTTTGACATTACGATGGCTATGACATCACTGAATGGTGTGACTTTTTTAGCTTCATTATAATCTTCCTAGAGGCCTGGTGCACAAAATTTGTGCACAGGTAGGGTCCCTAAGCCTGGCTGGCTATCAGGGTCGATCTGCAGGGTGACTGACAGGGTGATCGGGGGGCCCCTGCTGGCACCTATCTTGGCTGGCAGCCTGGTGCTGCATGCATGCCAGTCCCGCCCCCCAATACTGCTGCCACCAGTCACCTCCCCCTGCCTGCTGGCACTGCCTTGGCTGGCCTGGTGCCACCCACTCACCGCCCCCTCCACCCCCCGCCCACCAGTTGTTCCGCAAGTCATTCTGCTGTTCGGTTGATTTGCATATTAGGGTTTTATATAGATAGACTAGTGGCCCAGTGCACAAAAATTTATGCACTCAGGGGGGGGGGGAGTGTCCCTCAGCCCGGCCTGCACCCTCTCCAATCTGGGACCCCTGGAAGGATGTCCTACTGCTGGTTTACAAGGATGGGACCTAAACTGGCAGTCAGACATCCCTCTCATAATCTGGGACTGCTAGCTCCTAACCACTCACTTGCCTGCCTGCCTGATTGTCCCTAACCACTCTGCCTGCCAGCCTGCTTGCCCCCAACTTCCCCCCGCCACCAGCCTACTCGCCCCCAAATGCCCCCCCGCCAGCCTGATCACCCCCAACTGCCCCCCGTACCAGTGTGCTCACCCCAACTACCCCCCCTGCCAGCCTGTTCACCCCTAACTGCCCCCCCCCCGCTGGCCTGCTTGCCCCCAACTGCCCCCCTGCTGGCCTGCTCACTCCAAATGGCTCCATCTTCTATTCCATTTGTGTCCTTTCCAGCCCTAAGTTAATGTCGTGTCCTTAATATGTGGTTATGAGATGTCTCTGTGACTGAGCTGGGAAACCTTTCACGTTTCTCTTTCCTTTCCTTTCATCTCAGGATAACTGAGCTCTGCGGTTTGTGTGGGACCAAAAGCCCTGTGAATACAATGCTGAGCCTTCTGAACTCATTTTATTCTTTATTGTATTACTTGATTCCTGGGGCTGAATTAAACATGAAAACAGAAGAAAATATACCCTTAGATATAGAAGCTGAGTTATTACCTGGAGATTTCTGCAGGAGTTGACACTGAGGCATGAGACACATGTGTTTATTGGTCAGTTTCTTCAACTATGGAACGAAGGTTGATCCTGCCCCTTGGATACTTTGGAGGTTGGATATGATGCATCCAGAGGGATTAACTGGCAGCTCTGAGAGTAAGATCAGAAGTCAACAGACACTTGTTTCCTTTACCCAGACAGAGTTAGAAAAACACAACTCCTTTTATCATAACAGCAGCAAGGGCCATGCCTGTGGGAGGAGGAGCAGGGAACCAGGGTTTCCCCCTTCCTTGTTCCTTCCCCACCCTCCCTCCCTCCATCCCTGCACTGGTCCAGCTGCTATTGCTATGGTGGAAGGGCTCAATTCAGGCTCTGGCCCCGCCCATGTCACAGGGAGGAGCATGTGCATTTTCTTGCAGACACAGAAGCAGCTGTGGAGTAGGAAGGTGACGGTTATTCCCCTGAGCAGGCTCTGAAGTCCTTGTTGAAGTTTCCACTCTGGAGCCTGTGAGTCCAAGTCCTGGGAGCTGCACAGTGGAGGTGCCACATTTCTTTCAGTAGAAACTAAATATTGATAGGAGCCTGCCCGCTGAGGGGAAGGACCAGGAGGTCTGCCTTGTGCCCATTCACCAATCCCCAGTCCTGCTTTGCTGGTCATGTCTCCTGAACCCCACACCCGGGCCCCACATGGGGTGGGGCCTCCACGATAGCCATCGCCCGGTGGCCCGCCTGAGCCCCAAGCTGCCTGGGGCCGCACACTGGGGTCCCGGCTCGGAGCAGGGCTTAGGCGGCACACGGGGGCCCGGATGGCAGCTCACGCTGGCCCGCCCTGCCTGCAGTATGCAAATTATCGGCCATCTTTGTTGGCGATTACTTTGCATATCACACTGATTAGCCAATGGGAGGTGTAGTGAAGGTACAGTCAATTACCAAGTTTGTCTATTATTAGATAGGATGGGTACACGACCATTATATATGTGGTCTATTGTTGACCTAAGTGTCATTATGCAGTGCATGACTGTACTAAAAGTCCAAACTAGAGCAATTAAGCAATATCTATAATAATAAAAGCATAATATGCTAATTAGACTGGATGTCCTTCTGGACGACCTTCCCAATAAAGCTGGACTGTGAGGGAATCCCGGGTCCCAGATGCCAGAGGGAAGCCAGTGCCAGCAGCTGGGGGAAGGAAGCCCTACCCTTGCACGAATTTTGTGCATCAGGGCTCTAGTCTACACTAATAAAAGATAAACATGCAAATTGACCGTACCTTCGCTATGCCTTAAGCCATGCCCACCAGCCAATCAGAGCGACTATATGCAAATTAACCCAACCAAGATGGCAGTCGGCAGCCTCAGAGCTGGAGCAAGCAGGAGGCTTGGTTGCCCCAGTGATGGAGGAAGCCAAGCTTCCCGCCTGCCATGGCTGGCTCTGAGCTCCACTCAAGGCAACAAAGTTTCAATTATAGAAGATAAATAAACCCCAGATACCTGCTTTCAGCCGGCCGTGGCCATGGAGCTGGAGCGAGCAGGAGGCTTGGGTTGCCCCTGGTGATGGAGGAGGCCAAGCTTCACGCCTGCCCTGGCTGGCTCTGAGCTCCACTCAAGGCTACAAAGTTTCAATTATAGAAGGTAAATAGACCCCAGAATAAAAGAAAAAGAATAAAAGGAGAGGCTGGGAGCTTCTGTTGCCGGGGGGCTTGGCCAGCCTGAAAACGGCCCTCAGCCCCTCACCCAGGCTGGACAGGCACCCAAGCAGGACCCCCACACTGATCCAGGACATCCTTCAGGGCAAACCAGCCGGCCCCCACCTGACCACCAGGCCTCTATCCTATATAATAAAAGGTAATATGCAAATTGACCCTAACAGCAGAATGACTAGGAATGACTGGTCACTATGACACACACTGACTACCAGGGGACAGATGCTCAAAGCAGGAGCTGCCTCCTGGTGGTCAGTGCACTCCCACAGGGGGAACACCGCTCAGCCACAAGCCAGGCTGATGGCTGCCAGTACAGCGGTGGTGGCGGGAGCTCTCCCGCCTCCTCAGCAGCACTAAGGATGTCCAACTACAACTTAGGTCTGCTCCTTGCTGGTAAGTGGACATACCCTGAGGGCTGCCGGGCTGCCAGAGGGATGTCTGACTGCCTGCTTGGGCCCGATCCCCCAGGGAGCAGGCCTAAGCCAGATGGTGGACATCCTCCGAGGGGTCCCAGACTGCAAGAGGGCATAGGGCGGGCTGAGGGACCCCCCTGAGTGCACAAATTTTTGTGCACTGGATCTCTAGTAAAGAACTAAAAGGTATATAAATAAGAAAAGAAGAAATAAAACTATATTTGTTGATGACATGATCCTATGGAGATAAAAGTCTCAAAGAGTTAACAAAAAAGCTACTTGAGCTAATAAAAAAATTAATCAAAGTTGCAGGTTGCAGGATCAATACTCAAAAATCAGTTGTTTTCATTCACCAGCAATGAACGATTAAAAGAAGGAAAAAAGGAGACAATTACATTTACAATTGCATCTAAAAGAATAAAAAACCTAGAATAAATGTAACAAGGCATGTGAAAGTTTTATACACAGAAAACTATAAAATGTTGCTGAAAGAAATTAAATAAAAGCTGAATAAATGGATAGGCATCCTGTATTCATGGATTCTAAAATGTAATATTATTAATATGCCAATACTGCCCAAAGCAATTCACTCATGATTGCATTGATATTCATTGCAATCTTATCAAAATTTTTAAGTCTTTTTGTGCAGAAATTTTAAAAACCTAAACTTCAAATTTTCATGGAATTTCAAGGGGTTCTGCATAGCCAAAACAATATTGTTGTGGGGGCCCTGTCTAGAGTACACAGGCTGTTCAAGGCCAATTTTCCATACAAGGTGCAAAAGCAAGGACACAGCTATCCTACTGTATGCACTGGACAGGTGTACCTTTCTATAACCCAAATATTGATTTCACTATTTGTCAAGAAGCCTCTTTTGTTTGAGTTTGTATATAAGTTGCCACTGACCAGCCAGTTGTTGTCTGCTTTGTTTGTAATAAAGCATGTCCCACTTGCCTGTTTGTACCCGCATGTTTTTCCAATTTCCTGCACCCAGAAGGGTCAAGTCCCTGGCTGAGGAGCTTGCCCCTAACAATTGTAAAAAGCCATAGAATTTGGAGGACTTGTTCTTCAGCCACAGGAATGAAACCAGTGTGGATCAACATAAGGACAAATGGAATATAATTTAGATTTCAGAAATCAACCCATATATCTATGGCCAATTAATTTTCAACTAGGTGACGATTCCATTTAATGGAGAAATAACAGTTTCTTCAACAAATGGTGCTGGGACAGCTAGATTTCCACATGCAAAAAAAAAAATGAAGTTGGACCCTTACTTCATACTGTATACGGAAACAAAATATGTTATATATAAAAAGATTTATTGTTAAATGGTACAGTATTTATGTTTGGACTAATGAAAATGTCTTTGGAAATACATAGTGGTGATAGTTGCACAGTATTGTGAATGTGATCGGTGCCACTGAATTATTTACTTAAAATATTTAAAATAGCAAATTTTAAGTTATATATACCTTACTACAGAATATTTAAATTTCCACTGTACCCAATTGTTATCATTCTTAAGAATTTTATAAAAATCTAATTTGTAGGATCAATCACATGATTGAGATTTGTGTTAACAAAATTTCTATATATTTAAAGTATGCTAAGTGAAAATGTTTCCAATTGGCTTTATAAATAAAATGAAATGAATATTGTCAATAAATTTATAGTTAGGCTGTATAAAATTACTCTTAAGATATAGTAAACATTTAATGGAATTTCTCTCTAAAAGAAATAATAATTTTCTTGAAATAAAATATCTGTTCTTAAAATAAATACAATTAATATATATATTTTTTACAAAATTAAAATAATCAAATTGAAAATATAAGATGCAAAAAGATAATGACCTGGACCCAAAAATTAAATGATAATTTTTTGCTGCACTTAATTTCAGATACAGGTGAATAGTTCTAAACACTTTAATAGTAATAAGTAGAGAAACATAATAGCCAAACCCCCAGGATTTCTGAGGCTCAGTACATATTCAAATTATACTCCACCTTTGTCCATATATATATATTTACATCAATAATCTTCTACAGAAAGAATTAATTTTTCAAAATAAAAATCTTAAATACCTATAAATCTTTAACTAATTGTATTCATTAGACGGCTCAAGACGTTTGAAAAGGAGACTCATAGGTTTTGGAAATGTTTTTACAATAGGAATTGACATAATTTGGATATTCTATTAACTCTGCTACCTAAAAAATAATGATTAAGCTCAAATATATTTTAACCATTTTTTTTCTCTCACCTCTCTCATTCATTGCATCAATTTGTCCTGTGAATTCTTTCTTCAGATTTTCTTATACTGGCCTCTTGCTTTCCATACCCAATACTATTGGCCTTAGTTTATGTCCTCATTATGTCTTTCCTCAATTATAACAATATCTCTGTTTTCCTCTCCTACAATCCACTATTCCACTGGAATGAGAATTATATTTATACACCATCAGTTGAAACATGTTGCTCTAATTCTCAAAAATCAGCAGTACTCAACTGTCAAGCATTGTATTTAAAATTGGACACCTTCATTTGGACTTTCTTTCTGTCTCTAGTGGAATCTCTGTGTTATGGACTTACTGTTTGTATTTCTCTGTTATGGACTGACTGTTCATGTCTCTGTCCACCCTGACAACTTATATGTTAAAATCCTAATGGTATTTGGAAGTGAGACCTTTGGGAGGTAATTTGTTTAGATGAGGTCATTACAGTGGGGCCCTCCTGGTGCTATTAGTGCTCTTATAACAAGAGACACCAGAGAACTTTCCCTCCTTTCGCTCGCTTTCTCCCTCTCTCTCATCTATCTACCTCTCCCCACCACCACCACCATATGAGGACACAGTGAGAAGCAGGCCATACCTCATTGAGATTTAAATTAGCCAGCATTTGATTTTGGACCTCTCAGCATCCAAAATTGTGAGAAAATAAATTTATGTTATTTGAGCCACCCCATCTATTGTATTTTGCTATAGCAGCTTGATTTGACTAATACATATTTTAATATCAAGATGTGAGGTGCTATTGTAACAAATACCTAAAAATGAGGATGTGGCTTTGTAACTGGAAGGATCTTGAGGTTCATGCTAGGTCTCAGGTGCAAATGAGGAACATGTTTTTGAAAACTGGGGAAAGGGCAATCTTTCTTATAAGGTGGCCTATTACCTGGATGGACTATGTTCTAGCTTTTTGTAAAAGGTAGAAATTGTGATAAATGAAATTGGATATTTAGCTAAAAAGATTTCCAAGCAAAATTTTGAAAGAGAGGTTCTTTCTGATTACTCATAGTAAAATGTAAAAGGAGAGAAAGGAATTGAAGAAGGAATTGATCAGCAAATAAGATTCAGAACTTGAACATTTGGAAATTTTTTAGTCTATTAATAGTGTAATAAATAAAATGAGAAAGCTTTTTTTTCTGAAAATAACACTAAGAGTGTGGCTGAATAATCATTTGATAAAAAAAATCATGGGTGTGACTCAGGGACTTACTCAAACATCTCAACACAATCTAGAAATAAAGATTGTGTTATACCAGCAAAGAAACTGCCTGTTTGACCTAAAGGAGACAGAGAAAGCAGGACAGGATGAAAAGAAGATTCAGAGACCATCATTGCTGCCACTCCCTCCACAGGCACAGGGGAAAGACTGTTTCCTCCTTGGTTTCAAAGATGGGGCCACCTCCCCTATTTAAGTGTGCCAGGAAGACATCACCCAGTGCTCCAGGAATGGGGCTTTCCTGGCAGATAACCACTTGGGTGGGGCCCATGCAGAGGGCAGAAGGAATGGAATTCCTCACAGAGCCATGGAGGTGACACTGTATACCAATTGGTATAGAGGGCAGAGTATCAAATCAAAGTGGAATATGCTTAAGCTTTAAAATCTAATAAATTAAGCCTTGCTATGTTTTAAACTTGCATAGGACCAATCGTCTCTTTTTTACTTCCAATTTTTCCCTTTTGGAATGGAAATTTTGGAAGCACACAACTTGTCTGATTCCATAGATTCATCGATGAAAAGGTATTGTTCCTCAAGATAAAGCGTGCTTCTAACTTTCACCCATATCCGGTTTAGATGATGCTTTAATGAGACATTGGGCCTCAGACTTTAGAACTTATGCTGGAATGAGTTAAGACTTTGAGGGCTGTTGTGATAAAATTAATGTGTTTTACACATGAGAAACATGCAAATTTGGGGGGATGAGAAGTGGAATGTTATGGACTGAATGCTTGTGTCCCTGCAAAATTCTTATGTTAAAACCCTGTCCCTAATGTGATGGTATTTGGAGATTGGGTCTTTGGAAATAATTAGGATTAAATAAGGTCATGAGAGTGGGACATTCATAGGCCTGGGAGGTTGGTGCAGGGTGGAAGGGTTAATGGGGGACATCTGTATTACTTTCAATAATAAAGATAATTTTTAAAAAAAGTACAGTATGCTGTTGGTCCAACAATATTTGGGAGGTCAGGAAGACTCAAAGCAAGTATGTTAATTAAATTATGTTTCTATGAATGAGTGAGCCTGACCCTAAGGGAAACATTTTCCTTTCACACCAGAACTTGCATCAAACACAAAGAAGACAATGACATTCTAAGAAACAAGTACAATCACAAAACTTAACATATTCTTTCTTACTAATATTATTTTTTTGTGTAGCCAACCTCTTTCACTGACGATGATGACATAGAATAAAAGGAAAATGTAGAGTGATCCATAGTTTTTTTTTCAGTACTTCCTTACTCATTAGGAAGCCCAAAGTAGAGAGTGAGAGTGTTGGTAGAATGTGTACCTACCAAGAAGTGAATTCAAAAGAGTTGAGTTAGTTTTGTAAAACATTTCCAGAATGCTGGTAAGAACAAAATACATATGCTTGTACAAGCTATAAAATGAGAAGTTGGTAATAAAACCAATTCTGCATACAGTTTATACTTGCATTTAAACTGGCATTACATAATACAAAAATTAATAGTAGATGTGTGCTGATAATTTACATTTTTAATTTGTCTTTACCTTTAACAATTATAAATAGCAAATAAAAAACACCATGACAAGTCCATTTACAGGGAATTTAATTTTTTCCCACAGAAAAAATTGAATAATCCAACTCTAAATTCTGCCAGTATGTTTTCTAGCTTCCTCCAACAGGGAAGTGCTGTTTGAAAGTAAAACTGATCCAGAGACAGAGAAGCATCAATCAGACTGTCAAACCTCAGAGGGAAGGCAGGGAAGGGTGGGGGTTAGGGATAAGAGATCAACCAAAGGACTTGTATGCATGCATATAAGCATAACCAATGGACACAGACACCAGGGGGGTGAGGGCATGAGTGGAGGGTGGGAGGCAAGGGGGGAAAAGGACACATGTGCAATACCTCCATCAATAAAGAATAAAAAAAGAAAGAAAAAGAAAGTAAAACTGATAGTTTTACTCCTGACTTTTAACTCAGGCCTGCCCCATGTAAGTTAACTTGTGGCAATCTTTTCTGCAGACAGTACAATGAGGTTAATAGTGCAGGATTTGTAATCAGCTGGACCTGGATTTGAATCTCTTCTCCAATCCCTGTTTACTGGAGCATCTAGAGCAAGTCACTTACTCTCTTTAAATCTGTTCAAGCCCTACCCTCAGAGATTCTGGTTCAATTGGCCCAGTGTGGGGGACTAGGAATCTGACTTTGCAACTAATTCCTCATGTGACTCTGATGTAGCTAGTCTGTATACTGGTATTTGGAGAGCTTTAGATTGGATACTTTTTATGAAGTGTACAGGATCCTCAAGTTCTTGCTGTGACTATGCATTAGAATGCTATATTTTTTGTGCCCTCAAACAAGGTTCAAATGCTTCATTATAACATAATCCTCAATAAAATAGTATGAAGGAAGAGCAGGTCTTTCTTAACCTGATTCAAAAGCCAAGGTCAAACATATATATAGAGTAACAACAACAACAACAACAATAATAATTTAAAATTTTCCTTTTGACAACAGGTAACATGCAGCACTACAAAAAAAAAAAAAGATGAATATGTGACCTATGCAAAGATTCCTTACAAAAATAGGTACCAATAATATGAAGTTGATAGAAGTACTGCATACTAGGGTACTAGGCATAAAATATAAAAGGGCAATTTGTCTGTGTGAGTGTGTGTGTAGGCAATTAAAGATTAGTGATGCATAACTCATTTGGGTCCATAAGTTACTCTTTAAAAATAGGAAAATCACATCTTTTATTATTTTTTTTAGTATTTTAATTACTTTTCCTAAGGGGTTTGGGGAACTGGGGAAAATCACATCTTACAGGGCACTGCAATCTCTTTCCCACACCGCTTCCAAGTTGCCTTTACATTCACATTTACTGGTGTTAGAGTAGGTAGCTAGTTAGATAATTGAGGAAACGAAGGGATCCAGACATCTAATGAAGCTGGATTAACTAGGAAGGTGCAGCTTCACAGACTCCCCTAGGGACAGCTGCATCTTCCTCTGCCAAATGAAAAATTCCAGAATAGGGAGGAAAGCCAGCTTTCCAATCTTCCCAGGGAATAACCAGTCCCTTGCCATAGATTGACGGGGAAGGGTTAAAACAGCAAGCGGGAAATTCCTTTGTTGGGCACTTGGGCAGTAGAAGCCAAATGGTGCAGGGAGAGGTCCTTCTACTGAGGCATGCACAGTAAAAGCCAGATGATGAAATAGAACTTTATAGGATAAGGGCACAGATCCCTGGAAGATTCAGGAAAAGGATTGGATAGGGGGAGGACCCAGCACAATCCCGCAAAAAATTAAGAAGATCGGAAAGTTTGAAAGAAAGCCTGCTCTTTCCCAAGTCCAAGGAAATATAATCAAAATTTCACAAAGTATGAGGTTCCTTCTTGCACTTTCTCATAACAGCCTCGTAAGCCTAGGTGTGGCAGCCGCAAGTGCCCACGCGCAGCACGGAAAGGGGCCTGAATGGGAATAGAGACTGTGCTGAACTATTAGAGCATTGGATGGATGTCAGGCTAATGGCGCAGCAACTCTGGGTTCTGGTCCTCCTCCTGGGATTGTCGAGGCAAGTATGGGTTTGCAGCTCTAGAAGCTGGACTTCTTTCACAGCGAAAAGGAGCTAAGCCACCTGGTTGTGAATGAATCAATGCGGCAGTCTCTTCAGGGGCATCTATGCCCTGTGAAACCTTCCATTCAATCTTGTCATTGCCGGCTGCCATGGAGGTCATGGTTAAATTCCTGGTCAGGGCACATGCCCGGGTTGTGGGCTTGATCCCCAGTGGTGAGTGAGCAGGAGGCAGCTGATCAATGATTCTCTCTCATCAATGATGTTTCTATTTCTTTCTCCCTCTGCCTTCCTCTCTGAAATCAATAAAAAAATATTTTTAAAAAATCTTGTCACTATACCTTAAATCCTTTATGTATGAGTCTCCAAAATGCTTTTCTCATGACTTCACAAGAACCCATTTCCAGACCAGTCCAACAGACTAGCCTTGATCCTGGTCCAAGTCGGACAACACTGATAACGATTTTACAAGGGAAGAGATCAGAATAAGGTCAAGTAGTTATAAGTATGATCATTCTGACTGGCTCAGTCTATACACATTGTAAAGTGAGAGACAACTGTCAAAATAATTCAAGGCAAAAAAATATTGCTTTCATTATCTGGCTATTTCAAATGAATGTGTTTTGAACGGAGTTACCTAATTGCTTCAATTTTCCACTATACTTGGGGTGGGGTGCCCCCGAGTTGCTAGGGTATTGAGTTGATGAATATGCCTACTCAAATCTATTTTCTCCCTTTCCTTTTCCGACTTTACACTAGCCTGCCTTTTCAAGAACCAAGTCCTCAGCAGGAATTTTAGGTTGTGCCAGACTTAGAGATTTGAATTACAATGTGACCTTCAGTGGTTAATGCTATTGTTACAGGGTTCCAGGGCAGTAGGAATAGGGAAACTGAGATAGGAAAGTCAAAACAAGGCCAAACAGTGTGAGCGATTTTCAGCCAGCTTGTAACTAACAAGCCATTATCTTCCCCAGCCAAGGACATGGAGGGAAAATGGTTATAGACCTCCCTAATGAGAGAATGCAGAAAAGTATGGAGAAAGGGAAAAGGAAAAAAGGGCAGTTTTACTTCCTAAGCAGAGAAGCCAGCAGTCTCAAGGCTTGGCAAGATAAAGCTGCCAGATGCTTCTCATGAATTCTGGGAAGGCCACAACGAAGTAAAAAAAGAGACCTTGAGAATTAATCTATAGCAAAATAGTCAGCAGAGGGATTTTGAGACCTATAGACGGGGGTTTTATAACACCTTGGACCCCCACCCAACCTGCTCTTCAGATTATCTGTGAGCCCATCTGTGCTTCATAAGCCAGATGTATAGGTTTGCTTGTTTTGCTTTTTCAATAAAGGTGCATGCTTTAATAAATTGGGTTTTCACAACGCGGTCAAAGTGTCTCGTATAAATTCATTTCTATGAGAAAACAAGGATCGAGGTTGAGGACAGCCCTATCCCACTGACTCAGGGGGCTGTCCGATAACACCTCTCTGGTGTCAGTGAGAGGTGCGTCTAACAGTACTTTTCAGGATCCTCTGGAAAATTTAATAATCTCATAGGACTCTTCAGCTCTTATATACTGTGAATGTTTTTGTCTCATCAAACTAGGATAAGAGATGTCTGGAAAAACAGTAAAGCTTGGTGTCTGGTCACTTATATCCATATAGCCAACATCCATGCAAATGCTGCTAGACACTGACAGTCTTTGGTGGGATCTTCATGCCCATAGCTGCAGTCCCAGAAACAATCTTTATTTTACTACAGAGCCTTTCTAACTATGCCCTATTCTGAAAATTTGGCTGGGAAACCACCATAATTTTTGAGAGCAAAATATACCTTGTGTTTGCCCATACATACATTAGATTGTCTGCTGCTGGTTCTCGTGTAAAATATTTCATCTCCACAGCAATGACAGGCAGCGGAGACTGGCTGCAGGAACAAGAGGAAAGTGAAGCTGAAAGAATCTGGTGGAGTTGCCTATAAGTGTCTAATACTTATTAAATGAAACCATCAAGCTGGTTTCAAAGGGCTTTGTTTCAGAGACCTGTTAATGAGTTGAATTAATTTTCCATGCCAATTACTTGGAATCCAAGTTTCTACAGTAGCCCGCTGTTAGCCTCTCATGTAAACACTATCAACTGCTTTTGTAGTTCTTCTTACAGAACCAAGCAGACTCAAAGCTGAACTAGGTTTCACTTGCAAATGGAAGACTATTGGTAGATTTTTCACCCTTGCTCTAGGAAAGTAATCATCAAACAAACCCTGTCTCCCTTCTAGCTTTAACTTGTCCAGATAATATGTTAACAAAATTTTTGATGAGCTATAATCATATTGGTAGAATTTCCAGAACTGAGTTGACAGCCATATCTGTAAGTATTGTCTTAGCCATTAGAACAGCGGTTCTCAACCTGTGGGGTCGCCTAAGACCATCAGAAAACACATATATAATTACATATTGTTTTGTGATTAATCACTATGCTTTAATTATGTTCAATTTGTAACAATGAAATTGGGGGTCACCACAACATGAGGAACTGTATTAAAGGGTCATGGCATTAGGAAGGTTGAGAACCACTGCATTAGAATCATTTGAATGTGGAGGGAAAATTAATGTAACATCCCCAGCCTACATTCAAATGATTTATGATGCTGTCTAAACAGATAGTTGAATATATGATCACATTTTCCAAACTTTTTATTTTGTTTATAATTTTCTCTAAGTTTACACAAATTGAATCAGAGGTTAAGTGTCAGATTTGTAAAAAAAGAAAAAATACATATTCTCTTATTTCTTGCCCTATGCTCAGACCATGAGACCCAAAGTTTGAAATACTTTTTCTTATTACAAACTAGGAGCCTAGTGCATGATTTCATGCACTTGAAAGGAACTCTGGGCCATGAGGTTGCTGTGGGCACAGGGGTGGGTCTTGGCCCATCCTCCCCACCCCCGCTTGGCCCCTCCTCACACACCCCCCCGTTTCCCCTTTCTTCGGGCAGCCCTACTCCTGCCACCGCCACTCCCATGCGCTGACAGCGCTGGCCGTAGGCAGTAGGTGCTAGTGGTGGCTCGGGCCGCCAGCACGTGTGTTGAGTGGGACCACCACCAACAGGC
>NW_005871052.1:3133252-3230712 GCF_000147115.1 Myotis lucifugus
GGGAATTTAGAGAAGCCCTGAGGGGCAATCAGGGCCAGCAGCTCCACTCCCACCCCACTGATGGCGCTGAGCAATCGGGGCCCAGTGCCTGGTGCCGGCAGCAGGTGTGAGCCGTGGCTCTGGTGCTGGCAGTGGGTGCAAACAGGGTCGGTGCTGGTAGCAGGTACGAATGCTGGGTGGGACCATGGTGTGTGGGAGCAAAGAATTTTCAGTAACCACCAGAGACTCGCCCCAATGACAGTGACTGGTGCTCCACCTTGATCTGGCACCCCCGCTCACCTGCTCCACCATCCCCACACTGTTTTGAGCATGCCCCCTGGTGATCAGTGAAAGTTCATAGCGACCCAGTTGTTCGGTTGTTCCCCTGTCGGTTTTATTGCCATATAAGGGTATATATATATATATATATATATATATATATATATATATATATTACGACACTTACATAATTTACCCATCTCTTGTTATCTGCAATTTCACTTTCCATGGTTTCAGCTACCCATGGTAAACAATGACCTGAAAACATTAAGTAAAATTTCCAAAATTAAACAATTCATAGGTTTTAAATTGTATGTCATTCTGAGTAACATAATAAAATCTCATGTCACTCCAATACATTCTGCCTAGGATGTGAGTCATCCCTTTGTCCAGTATATTCAGCTGTGTATGCTACCTGCTCTGCCCATTAGTCACCAGTTATCAGATTATTTATGAGAGAGAGAGAGAGAGAGACCACATTCACAAAGCTTTTATAACTCTTCTATTTTATTCATAGTTATTGTTATCTCTCATTTTGCCTAATTTAAAAATTAAATTTTATCATAGATATGTATCTATAGAATAAACAAAGCATAAACATATAGTTTGGTATTATCTGAGGCTTCAGAAAATCACTGGGAAGCTTAACAGGGATACCCAATGGATAAGGTGGCACTACTATATTTCTTTTCTACTGAATATGATGAAAACATCCAGAATTGTGTGTAATTTATAGTTGTGTGTGTAATTTATAGTTGCTTTGGTGTATTTTTTTAGAGTTCAAAAACTTGCAAGAAATCATAATGATGTAGTAAAATGTACTTTTCAAAGAATTTCCCCAACACCTTAAGTGATCAACATGACTGCAGAGTGGATCATGACAAAAAAAGGCAATAATTATTTTCCTTTGATGAAATATAACCTTGCTCAATTTGCTTTTTAGAATTGTCATTTTAGACAGCTGTGTATTGGTAAATTTTACATTCTGATTCATGGTCATACTCCCAGTGCAGTGGTATAAAGCTCCTCACTCAGAAGGGGGTCCAGTACTTATGTTTAATGTTCTGAAGTTGCCACCTTAAAATCCTTAGTAAATTTATCTTTGAATTGTGTGTTTTTACATCAAGTTCAAAAATACAATGGAACATGTAACAGAAATTTGGAGCCTAGTCTCACATGTAACCCTTCCTCTCATTGCATCTTTGCCTCCTGAGGATAACTTCTCAGTACCCATGGCTGCAGAGCAACTACTGCTGCCTTCTGCCCCCTGTGGAAAAAGTAGAGTCATAGACTGGGGCATGGTGTTGGCCATTCCTGCCCTGGGATGACAATATCATGGCTTTGGTGAGTGAGCCTCTGCTCATCCACCACTCTCAAACACCTGGGCTCCGTCATTCACTGTGGGTGGAGTTGTGGGAAAGAGAGATGCCTTGCTTAACTTCTTTTCTACCTCTGGAAGGGCTTGGTATGTTTATCCAGTGGTTGGAAGGAGGGAGAGCACAGGAGATGATGGACATGCTTGAAGTAGTGGGGCAGGCCTCTGGCTTGAAGTATCCTCATCCCTGAGTGATTGCATTACTGGAAATAAAATAAAATGCACTATGACAAGTCAAGAGTGACCATGAAAAGGAAGAAAAAAAGATTTAACAATATATATATTTTTTTGCTTTTAGAATGGAGGTCTGTATTACATTTTAATTTTGTACTGCAACCTACAAATATGCAGCCAGTCCTGATAGGGGGTTAGTCAATCAACCAAATTTAGGTGGCAATCCAAGTAGCCTACTGGAAAACTATGACAATGTTGAAAGGATTTCCTAATTTGAGCATGCTGTGATAGCTCAAACCATATGTAGAGTTCAAAAAATTTGGATATGAGATAACTCTGTCAATTAGTTCACTCTTTGATTGTGAAGAGGTCTCCATATTCTCCGACCTTCAATTTCTTCATTACTAAAAATGAGAAAATTATCTTCTGTGTTTTTAAGACCCTTCCAATGTTAAAATTCTGTGCTTTCTGTGATGTTATTAGAAATATATTTTTTCTCTCAGATAGTATGGTAATTATATTACTTTTATATTAATGGTTCTCAACAAGGATAATTTTGCTTCCAACGGAATATTTGACAATATTTTGCTTGTCACATTGGGGCAGGAGTTACTCCTGGCATCTAGCAGATAGAAGTGGGAATGCTGGTAAACATCTTAAAATGCACAAGGCAGCCCCCCCACCCCTATGTCAAATAGTTTTCCAGCTTAAAATGTCAATAATGCCAAGGTTGAAAATTTTAGTAAGACATACTATCACTTTGGATTTAGATTGATTTCCCATTTTTTCCTAACAATGGGTTAAGGCCTGATAATGATAGAATTATGACTCAATAACAAAATCAAAATTGAAGAAATGTTGACTAAAGTTGTTATTGGAGCCTGATGTCTAGAAATGGGAACATCTCTCTTCTATAATCTTTTGTTTGACAACGTAGGAAAAGAATGAATAAAAGTAGTTATAAAAGTATCTTACACATAACATGCAGAAGCATAAAAAGCTAGGGCTGCATTCTTGGACTAATTATTGAGCAACTTTTTCACTGATAAATTTTATTGTATTGGTGGAATGTTGAAGGTGATGATTTCTTTGCAGCTATAACCAGAGAGCTTTCTATCAGAGCTAGTCATCACTATCACTAGTAACCTGTGGAAATACAAGAAGTATGCTACTAGTTAACTCCAAGATTTATCCATTACTTAATTAATGCATTCACTCATTCAATATTTTATTAAATTATCATTTTCTACGCTTTCAAAGAATAATTATTAATAATGATTTTTTAAAAACCTAGATAGATCCTCATTTGCATTCTAATAGTTGCAGTAAGACATACACAAATAAGTAAACCAAAATTTAACTAATAATGTGTAGCCACAAAATAGTATGGGATAAGTGCCATAGTTTGTAAAAATCAAGAGAATGAGAGAGAGAGAGAGAGAGAGAGAGAGAGAGGTGGGGGGGGAGAATTCTTTAGGAGTTCAGGGAATAGAAAGGCTGTTTTTGACTAAAGTGGTCAGGAAGTCTTTGTGCAATAGGTGATTATTGATCTGGAGTTTACTCATATAGTAGAATTTGGATAGCTGTATTATCTTTATTACTAGTGACCAGGTACAAGAAATTCGTGCATGGAGGGGAGGTTCCCTCAGCCCAGCCTGCACCCTCTCCAATCCAGGATCCCTCTCGCAATCTGGGACTGCTGGCTCCTAACCGCTCATCTGCCTGCCTGCCTGCCTGATCGCTCCTAACTGCCCTACCCTGCCTTCCTGATCACCCCTAACTGACCTCCCCTGCTGGCCAATTTAGCTCTGATTGGTCAGTTTCTATGCCAGTCAGCATCAAAAGTTCTGTCTCCTAGGCAGCCATTGGCTCCTCACAGTTCACCCAGATTTGGTTCTGATTGGTCAGTTTCTATGCCAGTCAGTGTCTCTGGGCCTATCCCTGGGCCTGATCAGAGAGGCGGGGCTGATCAGCAGCCCCCAGCCAGGCCCTGAGTGAAACAGAGGCAAGGCTGCTGGCGAAACCTGGAGAGAAAGAGAGAGGCAACAATTGATCAACAGCTGCTATGGAAGCTGAGGATCAGACCCTGCCTCTCTCTCCAGTACTGATCCGCAGCCCCCTCAGCAGTCAGTGCTGGGTTGCTGCTCCTGTACCAGTGGCAGTCAGTGCTGGTCACCATGGCAACCCAGCACTGACTGCAGGACTGACTTCCGGTGTTCAGTCAAGCCTTTGGTGGGTCATTAGGGACCCTGTATTTTTATATATTAGGATAGTGAATACCCAAGTGAAGAAGGTAAAAATGCAAATCCATTATTAGAATCAGAGTTCTGTAATGAGATGATATACACACAGGCAATGTAAGTATTGGAAACCCAACTCAAAATACTTTGACCCAAAAGAGCAGTTCATATTTAGGATCCTGGGTATTTCATAGAAACCAAAGACAGAAATTAAAGAAAGAAAGAAAAAATGAGGCATGTTAAGCAGAAAGAAGCAGAGACTAGGGGAGTGTTCTGATTTAATTTCAGGCTCTGTTTCCAGTGGTTCCTGAAACCCAGATAAATTTCCTCTGAATACCCAAAACTGACTGGGGCATTACTTGGTTTTGTGCTCACCCTAAATTAATCAACTATAGCTAGAGATAGCTATACACATTGTACTCCCAGCACTTTCAGCTCTTATGAATGGAGTTAGAGTGGGATGCAATATCCAGAATGAAAGCATTCTGCAGGAATAGGAAGAAATATACTTGGAAAAAAGGATCCACTAGATACATTTCATTCTAAGACATACTTATAGTCTCATCTAATCCCCTTAATTAAATAACATACTTTACATTTGTAGAGTGATATGCCAACCAGTGTGTACAACCATGAATTGTCTCACTTGAACTTCAACATAGTTTTATGAGGAATATTATTTTATTACCATGATAATTGTAGATGAATAAATTCAGTCTTAAAAAGGTAAAAATAACTTGATCAAGGTACTATACAAATATGATGTCACTGGACCAAGATAAAAATGGATACTCTGACTCAGTGACTGCATAATTATCCTGCCTTAAACATTTTTGTGAGATGATTGTAAGGCCAACTTCATGGGCATATACCAGTACATTAACACAAGGCCATATGCTAAAAAAGTTCCCCATGCTTGGGGTTTAATGGTCTGAGGTCACTGTCTTGAAATTCTTAACATATTTATCCTTGAGTGTATGTTTTCTAAGTGATCTCCAATGGTGAAATGGAACATGTGCTAGAGACTTGCAGTCTTGGCTCACATGAGACCCAACCTCATTCCATCTATCTGCTTCCCTATGAATATCTTTGTGCCTGAGAGACTTTATAATTCAATAGCAAATAAAAATAACATGTCAGGTTGTAGAAGAGACTGCAGAAGAAAAGAAAACGTTTTATATTTTATTGTCTTAAACAGCACTTTCCTCCTACCTTTTGAACAAAGGGCCATGCATTTTTATTTTTGTATTGGGCACTGAAAATTATGCCGTTAGTCCAGAATAGTTAAGAATGTGTCAATGGCCAAATAGAGTTTCTGTGGTCCAAAGCTAAATGCCTAATAAAAGGAGAAACACACTATACATAGTCTAAAATCTCAGATCACTATTCAAGAAAGAAGTAAGTAATGCCAACAGATATGATTAAAGCAGGTGTATTATGCCCAATTACATAACTCTCCAGAAGCATCATGGCATAATAATTTTGAGGGCATATTCTAGAACCAAACACCTTAGTTCATATCCTATCTTTTTCTTTTATGTGTGTCCTTGAGCAACTTTGTTAACATCTCTCTTGTCACTTCCTTATCTATAAGAAGGATGAAGGTGATAATAACATATTTATAGGATTATTAGGAGAATTGAGTTGATGTACTATGTAAATATATGTACTTTATGTAAAATATGCTTTGAATATTGCCTGGTACTTAATAAATAGTAAATATTGTTATTCTGAATAGCTATGGAGTCAACATATGAGGGCAATTCTATAGCATAATTAATAAATGATATCAAAGAACTCAATTAACCTCAATTTTGAAGTTTATATATCTCATTTTTGAAAGCTTACTAAAAATGTTATTTTCCCAGAAAATGTTTCCAATGTTTTAATAAGTCATGGAATACACTGTTCAAGATAATAAAAGTTCGATTAATGAAGTAATTAATAACAAAGGAACTGTGTGGAGCATGTTCAATTTTGAAAACTATTTGGACTTGAAGGGAAAATATTTAAATTAGATTGAACTTAAGTAGCAGGTTCAGCACACAGGGTTTTAATAATTGTCTGTGTTTATTCTTGGAGCCCAAGATGCCATGACTATAAATGTACACAGGAAAGATCATTGCTTAAATGAAATTACATGTGTAAAGCACTTAGCATAGTTTCTGGCATAAATTAGATGCTCAATAAATTATAACTATTATCATTAGTATTGAAGTCTGCTGAAACCTCAGTAACTCGGATGTAATTCAGCTCTCTGACCATTGGGTCATCTCTTGAGAGTGATTGAAACTGAAGCTCTTTTAAAGGATTCTAGATCATCCGTTATCATGCTACATTTTATGGCTGAATAAATCAGTGGCTATTACCTTTTGGGGAAGAACGTGAAGAAAGGAATGTTCTGAGAAAGGTCACAGATGTGAATTTTATGAACAGTTTTCTGAAAATGCCATTAGGTGGCAACATTAGTTCACAAAGTTGTTCTGCTATTTAGTACTATTACCTACAGGTGCTAACTTGCAATGTAAAATCATAGAAACATAGACTCCCAGAGCTTCAAGAGCCTGTGAAAACATACAACACAATGTAAGGCACACAGAAGTTACTCAGTAATTGCTAGCATCCTTGTCCCTTTCCTTTGAGATTGTATAGTTCAACCCCAATTTTGCTAATGAAGAAATGAAAGATGACTTGCTAAGTTTATACAGGTAATTTTCTGATTAAGTAGGAACTGAGATGCCTACAAAATGTCTCAAATCACAGCTTATGTTCTTCACCATTTTGAAAAAAAAACATTGAATCTGGAGATCAGAGCTTGGAATATATAACAACATGAATAATGAGATGTTCTTTTTTTTCTTAAAAGCAAAACAACCAAAAGCAACCTATACAACGTATAGCAATTCCACCCTGTGAAAAAAGCCCCTGCCCCAGCAAATCTATCCCACTTCTCTCCAGTCTGCTAAACAATGTTCCATGCAAGGAAATATCTAAAATAATCACACACACACACACACACACACTCCTAGAGCTAGAAGAGATTTTATCTAAACTTTTCCCCCAAACAAGAATTCCTTTTTAATCACCCCTAAAGGGTTTTATCTTCTACAAGCTAAAATTTCCAGCTCTTTCAACAATTCTTTTTATGATCATTTTCTGAAACTTCCAGAGGCACTGTAATTAAGCAGTTGGTATTGATGTATCCAATTGTAATAGATTGGATTATTGGTCATGATGTTTCACTTACTTGTTAATAGAATTATACATGCATACACTTTGACAGGTACATTTGTAGTATCCTCCCAATATGGGTGTCATATACTTGCCCTTGTGATTTGCGTTGGTCAATAAAATGATATTAGAAAGGATGCCCGGAGTTGTTTAAAATATATGGGAATTATTTGGCGTGTCCTATTGTGATTTGTCATAATGAATGTATACCCTGATGGTGCAAGAAAAAAAAATTAGGAACAGATTTAAATCCAATTTATGGTGTATCCAAGTCTAATCAACCCGGAATCTAAGTCAGAAACTTGGCAAAGACCCATGAGTGAGAAATATAAATGCTCAGGTTGCAATTCATTGTGTTTTGGGGGTGGTTTATTACATAGTATTATTGAAACAATAGTCAACCAAGATCCCTATGGCTGACTACTTAGGAGAACTACAGTTATTTAGAATCTAAGAATGATGTAGGCTACTAGATTTCTTTATTCTCTTTAATAGTTTTATATCTTTATTTTTTATAGAGGTATGATTGACATATAAAAACTGTACATATTTAATGTATACATAATGATGAATTTGAATATTAGAATCTATGTTGTCACAAGTGGCAGTATTTCCTTCTTTGTAAGGCTATAAAATATCCCTTTGAGTGTACATACCACATTTCTGTTATCCATTTATCTGTTGATGGATATTTAGGTTATTTCCATGTCCTTGCTATTGTGAACAATTCTGTATTCTACATGCATGGATAGATATCTCTTTGAAAGATTTATTTCATTTTTAGGTATAAGTCCAGAAGTGCTAGATCATGTGGTAGTTCTATTTTTGAGGAACCTCCATACTGTTAATGACTGTACCAATTTTCATTCCCACCAGCAGTGTACAAGGATGCCCTTTTCTCCTCATCCTCGTCAACACTTGTTTTCTTTTTCTTTCTTCTTTTTTTTTTGATAATAAGCATCCTAATATTGATTCAGTTATTTTTTATTTCTAAAAATACTTAGTAGACTTAGCTAAGGAAATAAAAAACTTGTACACTAAAAACTATAAAACTTGGTGAACAAAATTGAAAAAAATAGCTAAATGAAAAGACATACTGTTTTCATGGGTTAGAATAAATAATATTGTCAAAATACAAATATTATCCAAAGTAATCTAGAGATTGAAAGCAATTACTTTCAAAATCCCAATGGCATTTTTTTTACAGAAATAGAAAAATACTATACTAAAGTTCATATGGAACCACAAGAGACCCCAATTAGCCAAAGCAATCTTGAACAAAGTAGATAGCATCACACTTCTTGATTTCAAAATATATTACAAAGCTATAATAATCAAACCAGTATGGTACTTGCATAAAAATATACATTGACGTATGGGACAAAACAGAGAGATAAGAAATAAATCTGTACATTTATGGCAAATGTATCTTTGACATGGGGAGAAGTGATACACAAAAGGGAAGGGATAGTGTCTTCAATAAATTATATTGTGAAAACTATGTGTACACATGCAAAAGAAATTGAACTTTTATCTTAAAGTGTACACCAAAATTAACTCAAAATGGATTAAAAACTTAAACATAAGACCTGAAACTATCAACATTTTAGGAAAAAACAAGGATAAAGCTTTTTAATATTGACCTTGACTTGACAATGTTTTGGGTTTGTTGAAGATGATCCCAAAACACAGGCAACGAAAGCAAAAATAGACAAGTGGAACTACACAATACTAAAAAACTCTAACCTAACCAGTTTGGCTCAATGGCTAGATCATCGACCTGCAGACCGAAGGGTTCCAGGTTTGATTCCGGTCAAGGGTATGTACCTTTGTTTCAGACTCCTCGTTGGCCAGGCCCTGGTCAGGGCACATGCATGCTTCTCTCACATCGATATTCCTCTCTGTCTTTCCCTCTCTCTTCCACTATCTCTGAAAATCAATGGAAAAATATCCTCAGGTGAGAATTAAAAAAATAAATAACCCTGTACAGCAAAGGAATCAACACCAAAGTAAAAGAGCAACCTACAGAATAAAAGAAAATATGTACAAACCACATGATATGCAAATTATACTTCTCTTTTTGATAAGCCTCCATCATGTGAAACTTTAGGTGGGCTGATATGATCCACTACTAAATTAATTTTGCATAATTTGACCTAACACTGTACAAAAAGTGAATTCAATCAAATAGGAATTTTCTTAGGAAGAAAAGTGGTTAATAAAATGGATGTTGCTCAAGTCTACTTTCAATCTTCCAATGCCCCTTGATAGAGTTTCTGCAGAAATTGGTTTCCAGATATATTTTCCATTGTTTTATTTTTCACTTACATGCTCCAATTTTATTACAGAACAAATTATTTTTTTTCAAATTTCCATAAAATCCATGACAGTGGAGCTGAGGAAAAATATTAAAATTTGATGGTTGCAAGAGTTAGAAAACCAAGAGACAAATTATCAAGGGATCACAAGTAGACCTCTAATTTTTTTTGCATTTCTATTTCAGGTGCAATTAGTTATAGGTCCCAAAAGTGTACCTACACTTTGCCACTGAATATACTAAAAGGGGGGGGGGCAGTGGCCAATTATGTTAGCAAGTGGCTAATTATGCACACAAGGAGCCAATTGTAGAAGTGAAAGTACACACCCCAAAACTGAAAGAAATCTTTAGCACATTGAATCTTAGAGTAGCTTATATATACTGTGTGTCTATCATGAACAGATATAAAATATTTATTTATGTATATAGGTATTTATTTATTACTTTTTTGAATTACTAACTGTTCTATGTGCTATGGAAGATACTGAGATGAAACAGACTCTGTTTCTGCTTTCAAGACATAAAACAAAACCAAAAAAGAAACATAGAGTTTTGCTGAGATATGACATACACAGGAAACAAAGCCAAAAAATAAAGACAGTACATCAGAGGTTGTCTTTTTACAAAAGATGTTTAAAATGAGATAGACTGAAAAATAAATTGAAGCACTTCTGAGGAAGGAAGGCCTGAGATGTGATCTGGGATAGCCAGAAGTGAGTATGATACTGGTAGATCATGTGGGGAATGATAGTCTACAGTGGAGGAGTTTGAGAAAGAGAGAAAGGAAGATGCTAAAGACAAACGTTGAGATAATACTTTAGCAAGGCTTCTTTGTCTCCTAGACTATAAACTAGAGAGGATAGATCTGTTAGCCCTGTTTATTTATCTTCTTTAATAGATTGTGAGAGAAGATTATCATTTTATCTCTAGGGCCTAGCCCAATATTTACACATAGCAGACACTCAAAAAACATTTGTTGAATGGAAAATATTTCAGATATCTGCTAAAATGATGGATAACTATTTTCCCCATCCATTTATATTTAAGTAATTGGAAACCTGTATTATTTTCTCCCCTTAGGCAAATTCAACTTATAAACAAAAATTGTTTAGCTAATATCTAGTTTTAATTTTTTTTTACATAATGCTTTCAAAAGTGGCATGCACTCTACAGTTCAGTTATTGCTACTCCCTAAAATCAGGTACATGTTTGTCCCCACATTAGCTCTTTGCTCCAGAATATGTGTGTGTTGCTTCCTCTCCTTTTTTCCTCCAAATTTTCTCTTCTCATTTATTCCACAAACATTTTGAATTATTATGTACCCGGTACTGCAGTAGGCAATTGTATAACAAAAGACACTTTCCCTGTCCTAGGGTAGCTCACAGTATAGTTGGAGCGAAGAACAAGTAAATAAGTATAGATACCATGCTGCAAGAACACATAGCTACTCATTCCCTTCACCTATTTTATTTTCCACTTTAATGATCTCTTTTTATTCTCCTTTAATCTTTCTTTTTTTCTGGCACTAAGAACTATTTTAACTCAGAACTGAGATAAGAAGCTGAGTTAAAATTATTGTTTATCCAGAATGGAGGAAAATTAACCATCTACTCAGTCACTCATCCTTGCAAAATGATGTCATGAGAAGCACATGGTCTTTGGAACATAACATAAGTTTGAATGATGCTTCTGTCAATAATTTGTACAAATGAATTAAACTATTTGAACCTCAATTTCCAATTTCTAAAATCAGGACAATAATAATAATATTTAGGTTGTTAAAGTATTCAACATAATATAGTTAAATCATGCTACACAGTGCCTTCTACTTGGTAGGTAATTATTACTAGTAATTCTAATTCAGTTAGTGTACTTGTTAAATATCCATTATATATTATGACTCAGCCTTGCCTCTAGGTTTTGAGGAAATAAGGTACAGTCCCTGACTCCAGAATAAGATAGTGACTATTTAATGTAAGATAACTGAAACTATGAATCTGATCATAAAATAAAAATAAATGTATAACAAATTAAAATTAGATTATATTTACTTAATCATTATTATAGAGATCAAAAGTGATTTATTAAATGTTGTAATGTTGTAGTTTCAAAGGTAAAAAATTAAAATTGAAGCTTTAAATTTGTTACATTAAATATATAACACAAATAGACTTTGGTAAACTCTCAACTTACAGGCACTAAAACTTTCTAATTTTTAATTCATTACCTCATTTCTCAGTCCTAGAAACAAAAGAATGTTCCCATAAAACATTATTATGGGAAACACACACATGTATACAATATACATACACGAGAAAAACACCACTATTCAAAGAAAAAATACCATCAGGGACAGTTGAGAACCCAAATTAAATTGTGTTGGATACACTTACAGTGTGGAGGCAGTAAAATATTCTACTTCAGAGCACAGATTCTTGAGCTAGATGTCCAAGTTTGAAGCTCACTAACATTTATTAGCTATATGTCCTTAGGCAATTTCCACAATTTCTTTTACCTGTTTCCTCTCTGTAAAATGAGGATGAAAATAATAAGGCCTGCATTTTAAGATGACTTCGAGAAAAAAATGACTTAATATATTTATAGTACTTAGAATAATGGTGCGTAATAAGTGCTACGCAAAAGTAGCTGTCATTCTTGCTTATATACAGCCACATACCTCTGGTAAACACCTTATATTAATAATAATCTTCTCTATGACTATTCTCAATTAAATAAATTGTAGGCTTCTTGAGCAAGGAAAGAAATATATAGGGAATCTTCTTTTAAAATTGGAAAAATACTAAGATGGTATCTGGTTCAAAGATAGTGAGTACATTCAATGAGGGAATAGTCCTCCAATGGAGTGGAGAGGAAAAAGGAAGAAGCATTTAGGTGATAGTTAGGACTAGGTAGGGTGCTATGGGCATCCAAGAGTAACTGCAACAAGCCCAGAGATAAGTGCCTAAGATAAATTTTAACATATTTAAAATGTTTTTCAGGGGAACCTAGAGGCCTACAGTCTGAAATTTGTTATTATCTCATTCAATATACTAAATATTATCCTATTAGACTGAAGCATCTACACTTGCAAGAATTCTAGCTCATTATGATAGTTCTAGATTCATTTTTATTTTTTTCCCAACTTCTATTGACTTGAGTGGCTGCTTTCTTCAAAAATGCTGGAAACAGAAAAAAAATAGATTATTTCAATAATGTAAAAGCAGCTTAGAATTATATTTCAAATTAAATTATATGTTCATCACTAGATCTTATTTTGTCCGGTGATCAGTAATATATTTTCCCCACTAATATTCTCAAAATGATATAATTTTAAATGTGGGTAATGTCAAACTGCTAACTGATATCTTTCATTAGCTGTATATAATATGAATCATATTTCCAGAGAACATACATCTCTTTATTCCTCTCTGGTACAAGAACACTTACTTGTAACAGGAATATTTTATCACTCTTTTTGCTAGGACTTGTAGCATAATTGGGAAATTTATTAAATTCACTTTCAAAACAAAAATAAATGAATTAATATCTTTCAACCAAGGTCAGTATAGCTTAAGCTGACAATCTAACAGTCTGTGTGATTTACACCGAGATATTTTCAGTTTTCTTTTTTAAAATACATTTTTATTGATTTCAGAGAGGAAGGGAGAGGAGAGATAGAAACATCATTGATGACAGAGAATCACTGATCAGCTGCCTCCTGTACTCCTCACACTGGGGATTCAACTCACAACCTGGGCATGTGCCCTGACCAGGAATTGAACTGTGACCTCCTGGTTCATAGGTTGATTCTCAACCACTGAGCCACGCTGGTCTAGCTATTTTAGCTTTTCTTAAAGGAGAAATTCTAAGTACAGTTACTAATTTAGGTGATGATAATATATGTCAGGGTATTTTTCTTTATTTATTATAAGGACTAATATCTGACCTAATGATAAAGCAAAAACAACATTTTAATAGAGCATAATTATGCTATGAAGCTCTAGATGCTTCAAGAATTGATGCAGGCAAATAACAGTAAGTTTCAAATATAAAAAGACATGTAAATAATTATCACATGAAGCTATATTGATTACCTGACAAGTAAAAATCACATTGGTGACCAGTCTTTGACTAGAAGGGCTAGAAAGAAGTCTTGGTTCATAGTTATGCATTTATGGGAGTTTCCAAGTTTCTTACCTTTCTCCAAAGCATCAAATGTAAGTTGTCACTTTAAGGACTAAACTCTTTGCATTTCTTATGTTTTCTTAATGATTCCTGTTTACACCATAACAGTGCTTAAGTTTGTACTATTTTCCATTTTTCTTGCAGTTAATATAATAGGAACAAATTAATTAATACATTTTGTAGTGTCATTACAAATTTTGCTTTAAGAATGGAGTTGTTTTGTCCATTTCTTTCTTGCTGCAATATTTATTACCAGAATGAGATACAATAGTTTTAATGCCTAGTGCAGTCTTTGAAAACTATAAAAATATAATGGACTCATAAACACAGACTTTAACCTTTTCAATATTCTGTATTTTGATTGCTGCCCATAATGCTTTATTCCTACAGTTTACTGAGACTGAAAATAGAAAGAATAGGAATGGATAGTGAACCTAACACAGGAATCCTGTAAAGGTCAAAATTATTGTTTCACCTAGAACAATGACTTTTAACCTTTTTTATGTCATGGCATGCAAGCTAATTATTAAAAGTCTGCAACACACCAAAAATATTTTTTTGGCCAATCTCACAAAAATAGATATAATTTTGATTGTTACAAAAAGTAGCAATAGTAATTACCTACCCTTTTTATAAAACAAATAAACAAAAAAAACAGATGTCAATACTTGTATAATACAATAAGGATTTCTGGTAAAAATAATTAACCAATCAGACACAACCTTATTATGAAACATGACCAATAAATACAACTCTATCATATGACCTATACATTTATGGTTCAAACAAGGCAGTCATACTGGGCAACTATTTCTGTGTTAGCTGTTGTCATTTTTTTTATTTGGCAATCTAAGGGAAAAGTCTCACTGCCCTTGACTAAATCTTCAGGCACTGCATGTTTTATAAATTCTGTGGCACACCTGTTAAAGATCACTGACTTAGAATATATAAGGCCACACAATTTCAGGGAAACCCTTTTGGATTTAAGTTAGAAATGTGTACAAAAACAGAATAATGTGAATTTTTAAGTGATGGTGAACACAAGAAATTCCTACATTATGATAGTGGAGTTACTTTTGAATTATCTTTCTTAATTTGAAATAATACATATTAGTCCATTAAAATGCTTAAAACCAAAGAATACCAGTATTAGTTGCCTATGTTTTAATTTAAGGAATTCATGGATATCCCTGTGTGCAAATGATTTTCAAAGTTGGTGTGCTAACACACTATTTTGTTTAATGTGTTGTGAGGTGTGTCACAAAGGATGTGCTACTAATGATAGTTGTAAGAGCAAAATATATGAATTATTTGCTCTTTAAACAATTTGCTCTTTCAAAACACAAAATATATGATTCCAGATAGTCATCATGATATAAGCTTCTGCATTACAACTAATGTTCAGGGAATTCAACTTAAACCTGGGAAAAGCCATCAAGTGTGTTGCTCATATAAATGTCAACTGTCATGTGTATTGCAGTGCGGGGGAGGGGGGGAATGTTGTGAAGCACTACAGTAGTCAATACTGAAAAGGTATTTCTTTATAACTATAGAACATAGAAAAGGAGGAAAAATGAGCAGAGCAATAAGAGCTAATATCAAATGAGCACATACTTATTGTGTGTCAGACAATAAGTTAAGCATTTGGCATAAATTATATTTTTTATTTTTACAACAACCCTATTAGTTACATACAATTATTATTATCCCCATTTTACAGATTAGAAAATTAAACACAGAAGTTAAAGGACTTGCTCAATGCCCTACAGTAGTTAAGCTGCAGACCTGGATTTCAAAACACAAAATATATGATCCAAAGCTGTACTGTTCAAAAAATTCTGGGATGTGGCAGGTGTTCAATAATATTTGTTGAATTAATGAACAATTCTTGAATCATTAAAACCATACCTCCTCAGGAAGTCCATACCTACTTTTTGATGGATTAATCATTGGGTAGGTACCCAGGATTTTGTGTTGCCTTTCCCTGAGTTGGAGCTAAGACTGGTTTATAGTCAGCTGGGAACAGACTATAAACTAAACAGAAAGCATTTCAGGTAAATCACCAGGGTTTCCAGAGTCAGAGTGTATTTAAGGGCTCTATAAGCACCAGCAACAGGAACTTATTTTTAGTTCAAGAGGAACTGAGAGAAGGCTGGCTTTATTATGGCAGTACTCCCCAACACCACCTCCCTCCCTTGCAAAAAAGGAAAAATGCAGGAAAATGAAACATCAATGTTTAGTCTTGAATTACTGGATGAAAAGAAAATAATTTGTACCAGTTATTTTTTTGTTAAAATTGTGCCTTGGTTTTTGAAAAAAAATTATGGAGATAATTGTAGATGTACATGAGGTTGTAGGGAATAATATAGAAAGACTGGTGTACCCTTTACCGGGTTTCACCCAATGGCAACATCTTGCAAAACTATAATGCAGTATCATAACTGAGATTGATATATACATACATACATCCAGGTTGCTTTTCAACAAACTCAAATGAATTTGCTTAGTTACTTAGGGTCCTCTTGACCCACTGCTTGTTATTGCACTTATGTGACTCTACCCAAAGTTTATATCTGTTCCCTAAAGAATGTGGCTAACAGCAGTGGCAATCTGTCTTAGAAGGCTTAGCTAAGAAGACAACACAATCATGAATTGCCCACTGTGTTTCTAGCCCTTTCTCCTAAGATAAGCATGTCCCTGCATCCTATTACTTATGCTTATTTAATTCTGCAAATACAGGCCCATTGAGAATTATTTTCTTATTCCTCTGATTATTTATTTTACCAGTGTTAGAGAATATATTTCACACTGACCATATTTCCCAAAAAATAATTGGACATTTTAAAATAGTGCTACAAAGCTATTTTGTTGAATGCATTTGGAATAGGTATATGTATAAAAGAACACAGAATGCATTCTATACTTAATGAGTTTTGGTTAGAGATGTAGTTTTCTTTGGTATTTGAAAATCATCCTAACCAGTAAACTAAACAGTTACACTTTAAACATTAATACCATTTCCCCACAAATTTCTAAATTAATAGATATGATTTCATCCATTCCTAGTCAAAGGAAAGGCACATGAAATCTCAATGAGGTTGGTTTTTATCTGGGAATGATTTGATTACAAAAAGTGATTGCCAAAGGTGTGTTTTTCCTTTTTTATTTAATCACAATACCCTTAAATGTTCCAAGAGGAATTTTTGGTCTGGAAATACATTTTTCATGCTCTTCTTTGCTTACTGTTTCTATCATGTCATAAAATCTCATAAAATGAAATCCATAGAGAGAGCAGAATACTTGCACAGAATCTAGTCGTGTTGAAGTATGACTCTCAACATCTGCTGGTGAGGCTTTCACTCCTCTTAATTCAAGCCCAACTTAGTAGGTGCAGCACCGTGGAATAGACTAGTCCTCTAATGAGGAAAGAGGTGAAAATAGTAATAGTAATAGTTTTTGAGCCTTTTACATTGCTCATCTTACCTGACATTTATCCCTAGTTTGCAAAATGTGCAAAAGAGAGAAAGGAAGCAAGTTTTAGAAGTCTGCCATGTGTTTATATTTCCACACTTTATCCTTTTTAAAAAAACTCTCCTACAAAAATAATTCTAAGCTCATCAGGAATAAATTCAATCATAGGAATTCATAAGTCATGCTATGATTTTAGTGTGTTTACCTATGAGTTAATTAACAATTGCAGCTATGTGCAGATCAACAAAGATGCACAATATTATTAACTCGGTACAAATAAATGCTGTCTTGACTATGGAAGTCTATTATAAAAATTAACAATAAAATATAAAGTGGTGGCACAAAATTGACAATAGTACATACCTCCAGCATTCTCCAGCTCTCATTTAACCATTAGTTGTGTACATTTCTCTTATTTCTATTTTCACAAGGGATTGTTAGCTCCTCAAAGCGAAGTTCATACCTTACTACACATTCTTTACATTCCACTCCAACAATGTCTTCAAAATAGTATAGACTTGATAAATATGTTTGTTAAATTAGATGTTGTTGCTGTTTATTTATTCTACCATTTCTTACATATTTTTATCTAAAAAATAACTTGGTTTTGAAAATCATATGTGTGTATGTGGAAAGGTGGAGAATAGCTTTAAGCTATTATTATTCTGTCCCATTCTTGTCACTTTTTAATTTGTCATTGAGCTTTGAGCAGGCTCGCACATTTCTGACAGCCAGCGACATGCAATAGGGTCAGGTCAAGCACAAAGAGTTTAAAGCAACAACTAGTTTCTAGTAAATACTATGCTTCATTTTAGGTAGGTGATATTTGATGTGTTTTTCAGAAAATTAAAAAAAAATGTTTGCATGCTATCAGAAAGTAATGGCAGTATAGTCTGCACTGCTTTCACTAAAGAGAAGTCACCATTTGTACCACATATCTCATTGTCAAAAGGGTTAAAAGTGAGCCAGAAAA
This sequence comes from Myotis lucifugus, assembly GCF_000147115.1. Taxonomy (NCBI): domain Eukaryota; kingdom Metazoa; phylum Chordata; class Mammalia; order Chiroptera; family Vespertilionidae; genus Myotis; species Myotis lucifugus. The sequence continues at coordinate 3,151,477 of NW_005871052.1, forward strand.
TAAATTACTCTCTATTAAGCATTAGGGGTCTCTGCCCTCAAAGTCCCCTTTACCTTAATATATTTAAAACATATCAAGTCTGCCCACCCCCTTCATCTGAACAGCTTGGTCATTTTCACAAAATACAGACTGAAATGTGGGTGGTGTTAGTGGGGGTTGGGGGCATTTCTTACATGGATATTATTATTAGCTTAGGAATAGTTTTGATGATTACTTTTAAAACAATATGTCCAGAGTGTGTGTTCTAATTTTGTATGTTTGTGTATAATTAGAAGTAGCCAAGAGATTGTGATTTTAAAATTGACTATTTATCCTTTCAAGTTTTTCTACAATGTTTGTAGCAATTGTAATTTAAAATATTATACATCTTAAATACACAATTACTTTTGAATATCACTGGTTTTTCATTTACCAAATAATTTGTTTTTCTTCAAAAGGCTCAAAAACTAATTTAACCAATATTATCAACTGTGTGTGAGTTCTATTTGTCTTTATTCATCCTGTATCACATGAGTTTAAAATGTAAGACTATTTCTTTGCAGTGTGAGCCCATGTACTTTTATGCTCTCACACAGCAATGAATGCAACCCCTGACATATACTGCCCTTCAATTGTGCACAGAAATCCTATTGATATTAATGAGTTTTTGCCTGGACTGAGTATGGTCATTTTATGTGGCCTGAAGTGGTCGTTTTGTTGTGATTTGCATATTGGTTGTTGCAGAGTATAGTGTATACATCATTTCTAAAGTGCCTAAGGATCTTTACAGAAGAAAGTTAGGTACATAAATTAAGAAGATTATTGTTGCTTTTACTTTATTTTATTTGCAAATTTTCTAAATCATGCATAAACACAGTACAAAGTGCAAATGTGGTGCAAGAGAAACCTACAGAAAATAAAATTATTTCTGATCAGCGATTCTAAAATTTCCACTTGTGGACATATTTTTAACCCATTGAAAACAAAGCTAATTAGCTTTCTAACTCTACAGAAGGTATTATAGGAGACATACAGAAGCAGAGCACTAAGCAATAGAGGGAACTATAAGACTTGAACTTCTATAGTAACTGAGAGGCTGAAGCCCTCAGGGTGAGCAGTAGGCCCTTTGTCCTTCAGTCCCTTCCATACAACTTCCTTACACCTGCACAAAGGAGGCCAGAGGGGAGCACCTGCAGAGCTAACACTGTCCACTCATTGAGGGATAGTGATGGAGGGAGAACTCAAGGTGGATACAAGAGCTACTTTGAAATAACACTTTAGTTTCACTTTTAATGTAAAATCTGGAGAAGCTCAGGTTTTCTCTCCCAGGATATAACATGACAATGAAAGTGAATGAGAAAAATATGTTTATCTAGAATTTCAACCACTCTCACCAAAAAAGCTCAAAATTCAGAATTTTAGGTTAAACACACGTGGCTCCTTTTCCTATGATGAAATAAAATTCATTTGTAGAAAATTGTTCTTCAATGTTGACCAAGTCAATTTTTATCCCTTAGCAGTGGCTATTGTACACTATTCTAAACAAAGTCCTTGATTATGCAAATATATCTCACAAATTTGATTTTCCCCCCTAGTCAACCATAGGCTTAAGAATGAAATACAATTATTTCTGATCAGCAATTCTGAAATTTCCACTTGTAGACATATTTTCCATCCATTGAAGACAAAGCTAATTAGCTTTCTAACTCTACAGAAGGTATTATAGCAGGACATGCAGAAGCAGAACACTAATTTTTTTTAAAGTCTGACCTTTTCTACATGCGTATATACATGTGCTCCTGTGGCAATAAAAAAATCTGATTAATTAAACTAATACTACCAACACCTCCAAAGGTAGACTGGGAATAGTAAAACATTAAGAAAAATAATATTTCTCTGTGCATTGAGTTCACTCAGGTAGCTATTTTTTTTATTGATTGTTTTAGAGGGAGAGGGAGAGACAACAGAGAGAGAAACATCGATGTGACAGTAAGAGAAAACATCCAAAAGTTGTCTCCTGAAGTGCCCTAACCTGGGATCAACCCACAACCTGGATATGTGCTCTGACCAGCCTGGGCAAGTGCCCTGACTGAATTGAACTCTTGACCTTTTGGTGCACGGGATGATGCTCCAACCAACTGAGCCACACCAGCCAGAGCCCCAGGTAGCTTTTTTTCTGCAGTTGAGAATTATGTTCCATTTGAAGTCCAGTAAACTACTACCCTTGTACATAGCCCTCTATTTTCAGTGGTTTAAAAATAATGACCTCAAGTAGTAATCTTAGCAGGTGGCATGTGTATGTGTGTGGTTTTCTGTATTCAGATTGCAAGTATTAGGTAAGGGAAAATCCTTTACCAGATATAAATTCTATGGAAGAAAACTATTTTTAATATTGGTCTGGTGGGCAGGGGCGGGGGGACAAGATACTAAAACCCAGTTTACATGTTCACTTTTATAGCAGAATTTACCATGTCCATAAAAAAAGGTAGAAGAGCAAAAGCTGGTCTCTGGTCTGGTAATATCTGGGAGATAATAATCAGCCATATTATAAAGAGATTCTCCAGTATATGAAAAATAACTGAAAACACAAGAAAAAAACAATATTAAAAATGTTTATATGAACCCCATCTCAAGAATGAATGCTGATATATAACAGACATTGTTTACAAGATGACAATTCATGCAGTCAATTCAGTGTGTGTGTCAAGAATTTGGGGGAGGATAACTCAAACTGTTTGTGTGTGTGTGTTTTATTTACATTATTCAGATAAAACAAGAGTTTTATAGACTAATATTTTTTATTTTCAATTGACTATGCCAGAATACTGTGGACACAGTGTAAGTAGCTGGAGAGATGAAAAGACATACCTAATGAATTGCTCAATGAGTTGATTTCTTTTCTGTCTTTGAGGACAATCTGTTTTCTGTTAAATCACCCTGTCTGTGTGCAAGGGCAGGGATAAAGAGAGGGGGAGGGAAGAGGGAGCATGTTTACAGTTGTCGGTATGTGTCTACACACATATATCACATATATTAAATACTGTAGAGTTTCACCCAAAAGCAAATTGTCCTGTGATTTCCTCCCTTAGATTGAAGTCACCTCACACAAGGCCCCTTTGAAAGTTGAGTAAACAAGCCCCCTTGGAAGCCATCCAAAATGAACTGACCTTATATTAAATCCTCCTTGATAACAAATAGTATTGTAAAGAGAACCTAGTTTTCTAGCTAGTGAGTTAGATCATGTGTGAATGGTTATGTTCTATACTCACGTTTGTGAAATACTGCATAGTGATTTACTGCATTTTTCACTGGAAGTCACAAGAGTTTAATTTTGTGAATTCCCTTTATAGAAACAATAGTTGAGGTCCTTATATGTTACCCTAACCCCCACCTTTTATATATAATAGAAGTTAACTGGAATTTTTTTTGAGACTTTATTCTTTTAAATAATTTCCTAATTTTGGAAATGTTCTATCAGAAGTGCTCTTAAGAAAAGATACATTAATTTTTTCTCATTAAAAAACACCTTAAATGATTTAAAATATATTTTATATTCACTTTTCATAATGTTTTAAAAAGTAATACATATATATATATAAAAGAGTAAATTGGAAGATTGCTATTTTAAAACTACTATCTGGGGCATGTATAAAGAGTGTTCTATCTTTTTATTTTACAGAATGGGTGAATGTGAGGGATATCAATTCACATGGTATTGTTTTTCATTGTTACTCTCTCTTCCTTTCAAGATTTTTTTGAAAGGGTCACATGTGTGGATTTTTACATATCATATCATAGATGTAATTTTTCAATTCTGAGGTTCTATACATGCCTTTATAAAGATCTGACAGGTGGAAAAATACAATCTTTTCTTTGGAAAACTCTGTCTTAACCTCTAATCATTTCCTACTTCTCCATTCCCCTTTCTTCTCTTCCCTTCTTACTAAAAATATAATTTAAATAAAAGTAGAAATTTATGTTAATGCTACTTATAGCCTATGGACAGTTAAAGCAACAACAGCATCCTGACTAGGGTGCAAGGGAAATATCTAAATGCTAAATACTTCCAAGAGAAATAGTGTTTTATTTTATTAAAGGCAAACACAGTTCATGTACTAATTTAGGCAGTGGTTTCCCCTAAACTTTTCTTTTTAAAGATAAGAAACCAACTTCCAGGCATAACATTTCTGGTTAGAAGGATACATGCTAGAATTTAATAATTCACTTCTCTTTTGTTATGCATATAGAATGTCACAGCCATATAGATAATCAATTTATGTCTGTTTACATAAAAATATATACTTGATTTGCATATGTGACTTTGTTTACATATCTGTAGCACCTTAATGCTTACTCTTTTCACATCTCACCCCACCGCTCAATATATTCATTTTGTGTTGCTCTGTTAGGTAATAAAGGTGAAGCTGTTTTACTTTTACCCCATTAAATAAGGTAAATAATTATTGTTCTTTTGAACCCACACATTCTTGTTATGGGAGAGAGAGCCACTGTTACCTGGACCTGAGAGAAACTGAGGTTAAAGCTGCTTCTCCTACAAAGGCCTTGGTTGTGACTGGGGTGGTGGCAATCTCAATACAAAGAAAGTGCAAGGCAGAGGCACCAACATATCCTAAATTTTAATGGAAATATAATACTAATGATATAATGAGGTTGGTAAGGCAGTCACCATAAAAGCCAACTAGACTTTGTTTATATTTTAAGAAAAAGAAATGAGACAGTAAAGGAAACAAGCCTCATAAATATGTATAAAATATATGTTTCAGTAATAACTAGTAAAAATACTGATAGTGATAAATGCCTATTTATAGTTATACAAGTATCTCCTAAAATATCTGTTTGTGGTTCCATTAAAGAGTTCAGAATACACTGCTAGTTGGTTTCTGTATACTTTTGTAAGATCAGCTATAACTTTATAATCAATTCAAGACAAACTTATAGATACAGACAACACACTTATAGTTGTCAGAGGGGAGGAAATTGGGGAACTGGGTGAAAAAGGTGAAGTGATTGAGGAGTACTTATTATTAGTTACAAAATAGTCTTGGGGATGTAAAGTACAGCAAAGAAAATATAGTCAATATTATTGTAATAGTTATAAATGAAGTTAGTTGGGTACTGGAAATATCAAGGGGAATACTTTATAAAGCATATGATTGTCTAACCACTATTCTATACACTTGAAACGAATACAAAATAATATTGAATGTAAACTGTAATTGAAAAAAATTTAAAAAGAGCTATATGATATTGAAAGAGAAAGAGGTTAGTTGGTATGAACCGAAAAAGAACCAACACATTTAGGACTATGGATTTTGTGCTTGTTTATACATCTCTATAAAATCAGTATTATTTATAAAGAGAAATATGCCCATGAGTATACATACAACACGTCGTACATTTTATATATAATGCTCACATCTGTATAGTGAACTGTGCAACTATAAATGATGGCATTCTAAAAAATGCAAGACATTACATGTGATAAGCATTACCTATTAAAATGAGTAAATAATTTTTCTCCATCTAACAAAAAACACTTCAGAATATGAATTGAGGAGAATTTTACTGTTGGAAAATTATAGGCTTGTGATAAAATAACAGAAGTGAATGGTATGTAGAAGTAAGATGAACAGTGATGAATAGAGCTTTTCCTCCTAATGTCTCTTTGTAATATTTTTCCTTTTCCCCAAACTCAGATAGGAATGAATAGGAATGAATTTAGCCTTATTGGGCAACACAAAGTGGACAATTTACCAGAGTTTCTGGGTCCAAGGAAAAGAAGAGCACTTCTTACATATAATCACCTTCCTAACCCTTCTCAGGAGAATTGGGGCTCACCTATCAGAAGGACACTGAGCAGGAATGGGAAAGAAAAAGAAGAAAGGTGGTTGCAACTAGATGAGATGAATGCCACAGTGAAAGTCTGGGTCTAATTTCAGGAGGCAGAGTTTCAGAAAAGTGTCTATCTTTTGGACTAGAGAAGTAGACACTCTTTTAGGAGAACATTAAAAAGATAGCACCTCTTGAAATAAATGCCCTGCTCTGTTAGCCTTCCTTAAGCCACCGTGTTTCCCAACATTTGGAATGTGTTTTGCCTGAGTATGGGTGTGGGTACGGGCACGATAATGGGGCCCTGCTGTGTGTGCAACTATATGAAAGGCAAAAAGTTAGGAGAGAATCAAGAATCAAAACATTGACTAATGATTTCTAACCTGAAGCAAAGCCGATGCACTATTCACCAGGAACGTGCCTCTGTTTAAACGCTTCAGTTCACACACTAGCACACAATAAAGGCAGGAGGGGAAAAAACAGATTTTTTTTTGAAAAAAAGTTTTATTTAAATGTTTTTAATATTTTACAACAATAAAATATTGTGTCAATATAAACCCCTTGACTAAAACTGTTCACATCAAACATTACAGTGAATTGTTTTCTTTTTGACACCCAACTCATCTTTGAAAGAGTCTCATTTTTAACACAATGCAGAATTTATTGAAAATAAATAATTGCTGGCAACTGCAATAGGCAATTTGAATAAAATAGTTGAAAAAGCAACTCTTAATGAAAATAGCATTTATTATACATCAGTTACTAAATGAATAAACTAAATGATCTTTTTTTAAATTAATAACTTCAAAAACGTTTAATATACAAAACTGTACAATTATAAAGTCAGCAGAAATATTTGGGTTAACTCAGGTTTGAACCATAGCGCTTAACTGCAAAGAAAAAAAATCAAAACAAACAAATAAACAAATAACCCTAACAGTTGTAAAACATGATCTCAATGTGTGAAAAGGTCCCAGAACTAAAACCCAATTACCAACAGAATGCAGAGGCTTCACAAAAAATAAAAGGGGTCTGGGATTTGAATTAACTCATGCTCTTGGACCTGCAGCTGGGGGACACACAGTGCAGTGGACCAGAGCCCTGGCAGCCCATACTAGGGCATCTTCCACAGGGGGCACTAGGGTATCTGGTCCTTAGGTAGTTTGAAGCTTTGTCTACTGCAGCTGCCCCTGGAGGCCCAGCCAGGCGGCCAGCCAGGTCATACAAGCTCCCAGGTAGTTCAGGAGGGCAGTGGCTGTGGATTGCGTGCTTGGTGAGCCAGCACATGTATGCTCCTTGGTTATGAGCATGTGGACTTGAGAGCTAGCAGTAAAGCCACAGCAAATGCATACTTTTTGGATCTCTACATAGTCTAGCGAGATTTTTTTGTGGTTTTTGTTTCTTGCAAATAGTAATAATATACACACAACTATCTACACACATACGTTTGCACGCTCACGCGCGCGCGCGCGCGCACACACACACACACACACACACAGACACATACACACAGAGAGATAAAAAAAAAACAACAGAAACCCAGCCGCCCAGGCCCTCACTAGCTAGTTCAATCCTCGCAGTGGACATTCCACCAGCTGTGCTTGTCCGAGGCATGAGATGGCTCCCGGTGTGAGCTCACTCAGCAACAACGGTATATACACATCTGAAGGATGTGGTACGAGGCTAGACCAAAATCCCTGTGACCTTTGCCAATCATTTCATTGTCGTTCTGCACAAAGCAGAGAGCGCCCTCACCATCCCTTCCCAAGGATTTTTTATTCAAGGAGCAGACATTGGACTGGAGGTGAACCGAACTGGGAGGCACTGACTGTCGCCAGAGTCTCCGGGTCGTCTTCTCCAGCGAAATTAATAGCCTGTGAAGGCAAAGTCCTTCGCCTAGGAGAGCCAAGGTGGGGTAGCGCTGGCGGTCAGTCGGCCTGGATAGGCTCTGGGCCCTTGGGGAGCTCCGAGTGCAGGCATTCCAGACCTCCGTAGGTTCATAGTCCTCTCAGCTCCCCATGACTACCTCTATCGCCCGAGCGCTGCCACTGAATTCTTCTCTGGCACCCAGATCTGCACTGTAAAAGACCAGCAAGGGCTCAACAGTTCTGGCAGGGAGGGCAGAATCTTTCAAAACAGCCTCTCCTACTTCCACTAGTTTGCAAACCCAATCAGCTTGCCTATTCTGCCCATTCTAGGCACTCCGCCCACGGGGGGAAAACAAAACAAAACAAAACAAAGCAAAACAAAACAAACATATATGTATATATCACCACCAAGAACTCTTTTTCCATTGTATCCTTTCCTCTCTTTACAGATTTGGGATAGGGGGCATGAGTGAAAGGTAGGCACATCTCTCCCCCTCCTCCTTCCAGCCTCCTCTCGCTTTTATAAGCAATTAAAAAACCATCAGCTCAATGAAGGAATAATAATAATAGCAATAATAATGTGGAGTGGTCGATTAGATACAAATTATCTCACAAATATTGTGTACAGCTTGTAGTAAAACACCGCAGACATTTAGAAACGCTATAGAAGTTTTTTTTTTTAAATGCAAAACTAGTCTATTGTAAAACAGATTTCACCTGAAATACAGCTGCTATAACCAAGGCGCTGAAAGGTTATTTAGAGGCACACATCTTCCGTCTTCCCACCTCCCTCCCCCAATCCCTAACCCGCCCCCAAGTTTCCCCACTCCTTGCTCTTCCTAGAGAGGAGCAACCAAACAAACCTTACTCAAAGTAAATAATATATATTGATCTGCAGAAAAGGTTGTAGAGAAAGCTGTTGCCGGACCGCAGGGGATATGAGGACCCCGCCTGAAGTGCTTAATGAAACTGTGTACCAGCGTTAAGAAGCCTGAAATGCGTGAGTGTATTTCCTTCCTTAATATAAGTTAGAATCCCCGGTTGAAAGAGTGAGGGGTAAAGAAATAAAATATAAAAATGAGAGAGAGAGAGAGAGAGAGAGAGAGAGAGAGAGAGAGAGAGAGAGCTACAAAGATAGCAATTATGAAGCTGGAGTGAAAGGAAGGGAGTGGGAGAGAAAGAGAAATCCGCGCTGCCCCAGTTCGTGCGGCTGATCGGTTGCCGGCTTCCTGCAGTCAGAGATCATGGCAGGACGTGTCTGTTTTCACGGTATGCGAATAAACCTCATGTGGCTGCTGATCCCCTGGTGGAGTCATTCTTTTCTCTTTCTGTCTTCTGTTACAGAACCAGACACGCACCACTTCTTTCTCCAACTGGAGGCTGTCTGCCAGCGAGGAAATCTCCTGTGCGGCAGGCTTGGGACACTTGAGGAAATGCGTCTCCAGTACACCTTTGACACTCACCTCAATGGAGGTTCGCTTCTTGCGCTTGCGGCCCTGCGCTGCGATCTTGTCAATGCTGGTCGGGCTCCCAGTGGACGAATCAGCCTCCTCCAGCCACTTGTTCAGCAGTGGCTTCAGCTTGCACATGTTCTTGAAGCTCAGTTGCAAGGCCTCAAACCTGCAGATGGTGGTTTGTGAGAACACGTTGCCGTACAGTGTGCCCAGTGCCAGCCCCACGTCGGCCTGCGTGAAACCCAACTTGATTCTTCTTTGTTTGAACTGTTTGGCGAACTGTTCCAACTCATCCGAGGTTGGTGTCTCCTCATCCGAGTGGTCCTGGCAGTGGTGAGAGCCTAGATCGCTATGGTCTGGGGGCTCCCGGAGCACTGGGTGTAGGCTCTGTGCGGTGGCAGACGCCGGCGGTGGGGTGAGCCCCCCGTGCTCCAGCATGCCGCTCACGGTGAAGCCCGGCTGCGAGTACACGTTAAGGGGTTGGCTGCTGGACGTGATGGACGGGTTGGAAGCCGGGGTCGACCCCCAGGCATTGGGGTGGTTAGTGTGCGGAGAGTGGTGGGCGACGTGAGGCGAGCGGTGATGGATGATCGCGCCCAGCTGTAGGTCTTCACGCCCGGGTTTCACGTCCTGCTGGTCCAGAGGGCTGGTGGCCAGTGTGGAGGACCACGGGCCTCCATCGCTCAGACTGGTCACCCAATGGTGCCCGAGGGGATGCCCATTGCTAGGAACTCCCTGCAAGTAATCACTTTGGAGAAGTTTCTGAGGATTTCGGAAAGGACTCCCCTGCTGCATGCCCGCAGAGTCCGCATGGACCAGAGAGCTGGAACTGAGAATGCTGTAGGGATTCGAGGCAGCTGTGGCCATGGTCGGTGAGGATCCCCTACTAGTTATAATGTGGCAAAGGGAGCAGCTTCAGCCTTTGACATCTATCCTGCGGGGGAGCCAAAGCAGCCAGAGAGTTACGGACACCTACCGCGGCCAATCGCAGCGCGTCTCGGTCTGGCCAGCCGTGCGTTCGGCCAATGGCGGTGCGGGAGGCTGGGCTAGCTTTCCAAATTAGACTGGCGAAGCTCTGTGAGTTGCAGTGAGACCCAAGCAGGAAGTGAATAAAATCTTTCTGATCGGCCGGCTGCATCGCCCTGAGTGGCGGCAACAGATTACTTGGTTAACCCACCACCACCACCACCTCCAGCATCTACTTCGCCCGTATTTGTAGTGGAGCGGGAAAAATGAGACGGATGTGTGTGTTTGTGTGTAGTGCTTTTAGACTGATAGGTGCTGAGGCTGCAAACCAGCTTTGTACATGATTTAGGTGAACCCAAAGAGAGAACGAAAAAAATATTAAGAAACCAACATCACTAGCTTGAATGTCATCTATATCTTAGTGGATATGGATTTTACTCAGATTCATTTCACTTTCTGGGTTAGTTGTGTGTAGAGGACTGAAAAACAGAATCTGGCTACAAACTTTGAGCAAGGGGACGTCTTTGATAGGAACTGGAATCTAGACTGAAGTCATTGGTTCCAATAAGACTTATTTTGACTTATTTATTTAATTTTATATTAATAAAAAACTCAATACTAAGGTCAGAAAGCATCTAAGAAAGAGATGCTTAGTTTCTTCTGGAAAAAAATGATTTAAGGTATGAAGAACTGGAATATTCTGGAAATTAAAATCCATTGTGATACTGGCAAAATTCAGTTATTTTGAGTTTGCCTTCCAATCCAGTTGGTCAATTGGAAGACTTGGTTTTTATTATGGCTCTATGTCAGCTCCCATCAGCAGTCCCCAATTTCTGTCAGAGGCAATGCTTGTAGACGCTAGCAGCCCTTCCTTACACTCACCCCAGACTCTCAGCAGACCAACTCCCAATAGGTACACAGGAGAACTTTCCGCTGCCCCGCCCAATGCTGCCCTTTAGGGAAAAACATTTTTTAATGTATTTATTCTCCCCCACTACCATTGCAGATCTGCTGAAGTAAATAGGAGTAGTTTAGTGAACACTGGAGATGAAGAGGGAGGGGGAGAGGGAGAGGGAAAGGAAGAGGGACGGGGATCGGGAGAGGGAGAGGGAGGGAGAGGGAGAGGGAGAGGGAAAGAGATTGGCATTAAGTACCACTACCCCCATCATCCCCATCAAGCGTGAATTTGTTCAGCTTGAGAGAACAAGACTGTTTTAAATTTTGGTTAAAGGAAAGGGAGAAAGACTTGTACTCCTCCTAAGCTTTTAGAAGTTAGGGAAGGATAAGTCCGGGTGCTCCAGAGACCCATGCAAAGGTTTTGCTTGTAAGCAGAGTGGGGTGAAATACAAAGATTTGCTTTAGCTAGGATAAAGAAACACTGGATACCTGACTCGATCTCTGAAGTTAAAAAATGACCTTTCATTGCATAATTTTAGAGGTAATCTAGCTGCATAATTATATTTGCATTTACAGAAGACAGCATTAGAGTTCCCTTATTGGTTTGAAATTCCATTAAATATATTGCAAGAGCTCCTAGGTTAAACTTGATTTAAATTTGCATACATTTTCATATATTTAGCAGAAATAAAAGAAGGCTTGCAGCTACCGGAAAGTCATTAAGGCATTAGTTTCCCTAAGAAGACAGATCTGAAGAAAATGCAAGAAAATGAGAAAAATAAAAACAAGGTGAGCTTATTCTGCCATTCCTTTATATAGCTAAAGAGCATCTATTTCCTGTGAAATAAGTAATTACTTATGATAGCACAGAGCAATAGGAGTTTGTGTTGTTGAATGTAAATTGTGTCTATTAGGCAGGAAAACCTGGCATCTGCTTGAGATGTATTTGTTTCTTTTACTCTTTCTTTTAAAAAGGATAAACACAGTAATTATTGGCAGATAGGATTAATCATTTGCCATCTTCCCCCCTCCTCATGCTCACTAAAATTGTGCTTTCATTTTCTGGTGTCCTATTGTAAAGGTTTATCTGCTTTTAACCTAGAATTAAATTCATTTTCTCTCTCTCTCTCTCTCTCTCTCTCTCTCTCTCTCTCTCTCTCTCTTTTTCTGCCGAGGAAGGTCGTTTCATTACTGCCAACTGTGTGTATCTTCCTTTGCAAGAACGCAGCCTCATTTGTGCTTGAACTCTTGCTTCCTGAAGGAAAAAAAAAGAACTTGTTAAAATCAAACACAATACAAGTTTTCAGGTGCTCTGTTAGGCTGTCTGTTCAAGGATCCATTTGCCAGTCTGTGTCAGGTCACTTTAGAGGTCAGAAGGAAGCACAGTGAAGAAACCATACTAGGAAAAGATCATGATCATTGCCACGTTGTTGTTGGCTGCTGCGGTGGGTTCCCCACCCCCACCTTGCAGCTGCGTTTGGGTGAAAGAGTTGCTAATCTTAGTCTGACCATTCAGGGCGTTAAGGCAATTATCAATTGATAAGGCTTTTGCATGAAAAAGAAGGGGGTCCTTTTCCCAGTCTGATTTGCCAGAGTTCTTACAATCAACCTTCCTCTTGCCCTTGGCCTCTGCTCTGGGCAACTGGTTTGGCCAGACACACAAAAAGGTTCAGACAATTTGTTCCCAGGCTTGTGTGGGGCAGGCGGGGGATTATAGAGTAGGAGGCATCTGTGCCCAGGGACAAGTTTTTTAAACCCTTGTTTTGCAGTCTTTTAATGTAAAAATACCTTCTGTCAGGAGCAAAACCCAACTGCAGTCTTTCCTTTCCTTTCCTTTCCTTTCCTTTCCTTTCCTTTCCTTTCCTTTCCTTTCCTTTCCTTTCCTTTCCTTTCCTTTCCTTTCCTTTCCTTTCCTTTCCTTTTCATCCCTCTTCCCTCTTCCCTCCCTCTCATTCTTATCTCTCTCTCCTCTTTCTATTTGTTTTAAAAATTACTTCCCATGAATATAGAGTCCACCTATTAAATTCAGGTGCAAGCATATCCTGGAGCAACTGTGATAAGAATCTTCTCTTGCAAGTAGAGTGCTTTGTTTTTGAGTAAATTATCTGAATATAGTCAAATCTTCTTGCTGTTCTAACTGATCTACTGGAGAGGTTTCCTTGGCCCTCTCCTGTCAGTCTAACTTCCCAAGTGTAACAGATGCCGCTCTCAAGCGCTCCTTTCTGCGGCTTCTCTTTATTCAGCTTCGCATATTTCTCCCCATGATCTGGGTTTCCATAGAGAGAGGAATAAAAGGGGGGACCATGGTCACAAATCCCCTGCCCCATACAAAATAAAAGAGCCTCATTCAATAGCCGACCCCATCTGGACATGGGAGAAAATTAAGTCCATGTGAAGCTACTGTTGCAAATAGTTGGTAACTTATTTTTTCATGGACTGAATTTTGCCTTAAACTCAACATTACCACTGATAAACTGATCTCTTGCATAGCTGGACTATATACACAGCTGGTGTTCTCCTCACCTTGATCTTGAAGTCCACTGCTGGGTCCTCAGATCTGATTTACCCCACCCCCTCTAGAGCTATGGTTTTAATATAATAATAGCTACCCCAGCCCTACCAGGTTGGGACAGCTAAATGGTCCCCTGGAGAGGAGCCTGATTTACAAGTGGAGGAAATGTAATTTTAGCAAATCCACACACCCATCCCCAGCAAGGCAACACAGGTTTCCATTCCCTTGCCAGGCTAGTACCAGACACCAACTCCATTCCTCCTTGGGTTGCCTTCATACCCCAATTTGCCACCTCACACCACCCATCACATTGCTTGGTTTCTAAGAGGGCGATTCAGTTAATTTCAAAAAACAAGTCAGATTGGCTTGATTTACTTGTATGTTTATTAAATTATTTGCAACCTAGGGGTTCATAGTGGCTCTCCTGCCTCATAAGATTTAAGGATATATAACAACTCCTGAGAGTCTTCCCAGGACACTCTCTCCTCCCTGTCCAAGCAAGAAAGGGACTCACAAAAGAAATTAGGCATATTAGTGTGATTCAGGTTGCACGCCTGTAGAAAAGAGAGAGCATGATTGCAGCTGGGCAGCTTGTTCCAGGCTCTTTCTGAAAGTGCCCCAGCCACAGGGATTAGACCGCTTGTATATTTCTTATATGAGTATAGGTTAGAAAGAATTCTCATTTTTCCTACAAATTGGAGGAACGGGAGGCAGTCTGGAGCTGGGGCTGGTGAAGGTTGGAGAGCAGGGTCCGGAAAGAAGTCTAAAAGGCCAGATTTGAATGTGTCTAATACAGCACGAAGCTCCAGATCATAGGATGTGGCACATAGGCGTGACCTCAAGATAGAAAACTTCATCTTCAACATAAGTTCACTTTGGAAACAGAACAAGTTAGATTGGGCTTGGTAGCGACAAGTACACATTTTCTTTTTATAACCAGGTGCTTATAAGGGAAGGGAAACAATTGAACAGCTTCTGAAAGCAGCAGAGAAAAAAGCGCCTTTTTCTTAGTGTTTGTACATTGAGCTCATGAGACTTTCTTGGTGTGAGACTTAGCTGCCCTTCAGAGCATCAGCCCACTCTTATAGTTGTCATTGTTATCGCTCGTTATTCTTTTTCTTTTAATTCTTGGCAAACTGTGTGGGGGAAGGGAAGGGGTTCATAATATTCTGGGAGAAGGTTTTTTTATTAACTAACATTAGCAGATATTAGTCGATATGGATTTAAGCTCAATTAGCTTCTTTTTAGATCTCTGTTGGATTTCCTGTAATGTGAAGAAAAGATTCTTTAGAGGAAAGGGGAGAGGGAGGGAAAGAAGTGGTAGCATACAGTGAATGCCACATAAAATGCAGGGTAATTTAAAAAACAAAATATTCATCATAAAAATACTCAGATCTTCAAGAACACTAATCATTTGCTAGCAAAATTGAATGTCAGTGGGGAAGTGCTGAGGCATTGTGTGGCTGGGGCCGCTGACAGGATTGTTAGAGGACAGACAGGGACAATAGAGACCCTCACTGCAGAGAGAAAGGATGCTAGCTCCCACCACTGCTTTCCTAAAGTCGTGTTGATCCACTCTCAGTTTCTCTTCTGAGGTCACTTCTTCTCTTGCCATTGCCATTGTCAGTGGGTGAACCCTACTGTTACAGGGTTTCAGGAAAAAGATTTATAGAGACAAAGCTACTGTGCAGCACTCTGTGTTTATCATTTACCCGGCACCAGTATCTGGGGTGTCTAGGAATTATTGTGAGCATTTGCCAGTCACTTGTTTTGCATTGTAAACAGAGCTTAGTTTTGAAGAATCTAGTGAATGGTTTTACAAAATAGTTTCCACTTGGAATTGCTTTTTTTTTTAATGGAATAGCAGAATGTTTCCAAATTTAAATTGTAGTAGTGGTTCTTACTTGTATCTTGATTTTTTTTTTTTTTGCTAAGGCCTGAAATGATGGTATTTAAAGATGAGAAAAATAATTCCAGCTGCGTGATCGATTAGAGGGCATGTAGATATGATCTATTACCTTCAACTCTGTGGATCAGTATTTGAAGCATCACTAAGTCACCTAGTTGAACAATAGAAGCATTTTTATAAGTCACTTTAGTAGTTAATAGAGGTGCCCAATATTGCAATTCACTTTCTTCTTTGTGGACAGATTGAGGTTTTAATGTGCAAAATTGTAAGAATGCTCCAACTTCATTCATAACTGAGATCTTGTTTTAGTTACACTGACTTCCCCCTTCCTTAACAAATAGTATTTATTGAATTAGCTGGTATCTGCATCACCTTGCAGTAATGGAATTATGGAAAATATAGGCTCCTTCTAGGAAAATACTTTAAGTAAGTAATCTGCTGAGTGTTGGGGATTCATGTTAATATTTCTGGGTACCACATTGGTAAAGAACATATATCACATTTGAAAATGAGCAGGCGACCAGATTTAACCTGCTATTATTATTTAGAAATTTCTATTATTTTTATGGGTTTAGGTAGGGAAGAGGACTGAGGATTCTGTGAAAAGCTGATTAAATAAATACATATCTAGAGCTATATGTCTATATCCATTTCTGGGGAGAGATATTGAGAGAGAGAGAGAGAGAGAGAGAGAGAGAGAGAGAGAGAGAGAGAGTTAGTTTAGGGTAAAATTCACTTTGTAAGGACATTTCTTTTTTCACAAGAATGTTAGTGTTCCCTATGTTGTGATTGTTGTGTTTGTTCTTGGGGGAGGGATGCTGGTTTCCAAAGTGCTCTTAAAATCTCCTGTAACTGTCTTTCAGATATCTCTTGCACTTTGCCCCACTTCCCATTGGGGCGATCAATTTGGCTTCCCTGCTCAGAGAGGATATCTACTTGATCCGGTATTTGGGTTTTCTGCTGCCTGGAGATACATGCCATTGTGTGTGTGTGTGTGTGTGTGAGTGTGAGTGTGAGTGTGAGTGTGTGTGTGTGTGTGTGTATGTATTTTATAGCCAATAAATTTTTGGAATCTTTTTTCAAGTTACTGGTGCTCAGGCAGCCAGCAAAAGAACCCAGCCCCTCACCAGGCTTTTCCCTTTGGTGGGTCTGATACCCTAGCCATGAATCCCTCCTGACTAGCCTGATTGATTGTTCCAACCTGCAGAGAGTCACACCCAGAGAGAATCCAGGAGTTGACTCCGAAGGTCAGTGCACCACCTCATTGGTAAAGGGTGGGAGGGGCTTTCTGGACAATGACAGGATCCCTCACCTCTTGGATTGCCTGGCTAAAATCCTGGGATGAATTCCAGTAACTGGAGCAGAATTTAGCCTTCTATGTAGGGGTCTTTGAGCCAGGACCAGGGTGGCAGTGTTAAACTGAGAGATCCTGTCTTAAGATAACTTGGTGGATTACAATTCTTTGAGCCAAATGGGTCCTATTCAGACAAGCAGGCAGCTGGTGAGGGGAGCTAATTTTGCCAGCCTCCTGGCCCTCACAACCCTGCCCTTCCCAGGCTCTTTTCCTCTATTTGGAGAAGGGCTCTTAAGATGGAGGTAAAGCTGAATTTCCCTTGTTAGAAGTGAAAGGAGGGAGTGAAGTTCTAGAAGAGCTGGAACCAGGGCAGCTGTGTGAGCTGTATGAGATTGGGGACCCCACTAGATGTGAGTCTCTTAGAATCCCTTGGGCCTGGTCAGTGTGGCCCAGTATTCTTGTCCCTGAGCAACCCTGCCTCTTGCCAAGTGGGCCCTTGACCATTCTTAATCCCAAAGTACCCCTTTCTAGGCAGGTACAAACTTAAGGTGATTAAGGAAACCCTTTTTCAGGAGGCAAGACCCAGCCCCTTCACGGCCAAATGTTGTATGTTACCACAGCTCTGCGTCAGTGACACACTCCCTTGAGGTGTGCTTAGAAGAGCAACATCCCCAGGACTTTTCTTGTGTGTTTGGAGGTGATAGTTACCCTGAAATATTTTGTCCAGGCACTAAGATGTTAGCTCAGATCACATTGAGAACAGCAGGATTTAAACCTGCCTAATTCTCCTCAAAAAGAACAAATTTCTTGTTTTTAACAATAACAAAAGCAATAGAAACCTTAGGTTTCAAAGGAAACTCAGAACAATCTAAATAACAACAACTCACATTACTTTTGTACAGCCAAAATATATATATTTTTTTACTTAATTAAATGATAGTGAAAATGAAGTTCTCTCTCTCACCTACCATCTTTTTACTATTTCTACTTTTGGAGAGTGATTTGGGTTTCTGTTTTCAGTTAATCTATAATCCAATCATATCTGCTCTCATCTTTATCTTTAAATACAATATTTCCCCAGGCACTTGATGTAAACATTAGATATGCTCGCCCCTCCTTAAACAAATGGATCGTGAACACCTTTGTGTGTGTGTGTGTGTGTGTGTGTGTGTGTGTGTGAGAGAGAGAGAGAGAGAGAGAGAGAGAAAGGAAGAGAGTGTGTATATCTTTACATGGCTGAACCTTTGCATATTGAAGAACAAATAAATTTGATTGTAAATTGCCTTCAAAAAAGATCTGAACTCTACCTATGGATCTGCACTCTGCAGAAACTGAGTCTTATAGCTATGGAAATTTAGTTTTCTTTGAACATCTAGTTGACAGCTTTGTAAAGAACTAATATTTGTCCTATACAGACACCCACATTAGTGATAGAGAGAAGTATTTCTGTCCCCCATTTCATTACCCCTTAAAGTAGCAGAACTGCATTATCAAATATATTCCTTGTTATTAATACTATAGAAGAGTCTGCGAAGTTTTCTAAAAAGGAGGAAAATAAGTCACAATACACAAATGGAAACATGTTAGAAAAAATAGAATATTTTTTTCTGAGGTTTGCCTACTGGAAATGGAAAGTGACCAAGCTTTTTAAAAACATCTAGTGAGGTGAATCAAGTTATAAATATATTTACTCTTTTCTTTTTATCTCTTTAGAAAAAGTCTCTCCCATACAATTAGATTTAAAACTCTATTTTATAATCCAGCCTACCGTATTTTAAGAGGTATGATACCTGTACATGTTATTAAAGGAAACCAGAATAGAGTTATTAGATGGTGTGGTGGATGCTGGGAAACAATACAATAAAGTTCAGAGATTAAAAAGTGCAGTTAAATTTTACTAGCCTTTAAGCATTACTTATAAACTCTTCCAAATACTTGTTTGGAAACAAAAATCATCTCTTCATGTACAATATGTCAGATAGCATTGTGTCTTCATGGGATTATGCTTAATTTTGGAGTTGATTGTTGAAAGTAAATAATGATCATTAAATAAGCTAGTTCTGATGAACGATGGAGGTTTGTTGAGAAGGATATGTTCAAGTATTCCTAGCTTACATACTTATAGCTGGACACTTTTCAGATGTGTTGGAGTATTTCTGGTTTAGTGGATTTGCAAACTACTTTGAAATGACTGCCAGTGTATAAGTAGATTGCAAGTAAATCTAGTGAATTGAGATGATTCTATATCAAGTTTATTTTATGTTTTATAGTTAGCTTAGCATTCTGATTTGATTGCCTTAGTAATGTGAATTGCCTACAGCTGCTGATGATACAGCTTTAATTCTGTTTTAAAGGTCATGTAAACATGCCTGTAGCATAAGGAATGCAAATTCAATTCTCTTTTAATGTTTCTTCACATTCACTTCACAGCCTTCACCTAGAAAATTAGAAAGATTTAATATAAAACTATTTTAATGTTATGATTTCATTAAAATTCGTTTTCAATGTTTTACTTTTCCTTTTGCAGGGTAAAGAAGTCTCCCTCCGCTTTGCAGTGCATAGTTTATGCAACATACGTCACTCATACTGAAGGCAAAAACCCCCACAAACATTTCTGTTAAGATCTATTTACTTTTCAAATGCTTTTTACTGATGAAGTATTGAGAACTTAATTTCAGTCTCCCTGTAGCTGCAGGTAAAAAGAACACAATACAAATTAGATAATCTAACCACATTTTAGATTGCAGTGGAAAGTCAGAACATTGCGCACGTATGTGTGTAGGAGTTCCTAGTCACAAGGCAGTTTTACAATATGAACCATGATCGAAAATGAACTGTGGAAAGTATGTATAGAGGGAAAAACATTTAAAATACAGTTGACATAGAGAATAAAGCTTTCGTTATTCCATATTAATATAACTATGGCTTCAACTTTCTATGACTTAAATATTGTTTGCTATGGGAAGTTATTTTTAAATCACTTTTAAATATATTAAAATTTTCAGACATGCAAGATTATGCCACTAGATCAAATGAAAACTTTTTAAAATGTGCTTTAAGGAATTGAATAAGTCTTTACAAAATATGCAATTGTCAGTCGAAGAGATAGTTATGTGGGGGATGAGAGAAGGGGGATGTTGAAATAAAGTGGAAAGCTTAACCTAATGCTGTGGTGGCACCATTGGGCGGTTTTAGTTTATATCTCTGTTGTTCATAGATCTCTGAGCTAAAACACGTTCCCACTGAATTTTAGTTGGAGATAAAGTTTTCAACTATCTTCCTCCTTAAATTGGATTGACCAAGTAATGAGAGTGTTAATATAAATTGAATATGTATGAATGAATTGTTAGCATATTGTTAATATAACAAAATTAAAATAAAAGAACATAAATGAAGCCTGAACATGATCAGTCTCAAATGTGGATTCATTTGATATTAAGGAACAATAATTTAAAAATTTGGAATTCATCTTTGAAACAACAAAAGTTCCAGTAAAGAAATGTTTTGTTTTTGTTTTAAAATTGAGTGTTACCCACAACATATGTGTAACCACGAAAATCCATAGAGGAAAAGAGCTATGGCCATAAAAATCTTAGGTGCTGATATTAGTGGTTGAAAATTTTTTAAATTGCCTATAGTTTGCTGCTTAAACTTTTCAACTACTGTTTTTTTTTGTTTGTTTATTTGTTTGTTTTTCCTTTTTCTTAGTAGCAGGGAACTCAAGAGACAAAATTTATATTAAAGCCTGGGAAAATTGCTACATATTCATTAACACTCTGGACTCTAGCAATATAATACTGCAGAGATAGCTGATTGGTGATAAAATCAGTATGAAAATAGACTCTGTTTTCTATGACTTGGCCCTCTTGCCTTATGTCAGTATAATTAGAATCAAAATTGAATGGAGATGGATTTAGTTTTTGTTGTTAATTTTATGTAACATTAGTATATATATACTGTATATGTTCTCAGAATGAAAACACAACTGGGAAAGCTGTATTACACACAAATTGTAAAAATTCTAAATGTGTTTGCCTTTAATAGAAGATCTTTAGTTACATGAAGATTTTTTTTGCTTATGAAAATTGAAAGTGTACACCAATGCAAGCCCTACATTTTTGAGAATTTGCATTTTGAGCAATAGATTTTAATGAGAAAATTTCTAGTTTTTCATTCTGAGTTAAAAGTTTAAGGATTCTACTCAAAAAGTGTCCCTTTAAATGGAAATAAAAGTAAATAAAACCAGACCACTGCATGGAGGTCTATGTGTTGTGTCTGAGCCTATGATCATCACTCACTCATTTGGTTGTGTGCATTTGCTGTCACCTTAGTCAGATGATACTGGATCCATGGGTGTCAGTTTCAATGTATGTACACATTTTCCTTTGGTGGTACTTTCAGTGCCAATTTCCTGTCAAAAAATTCAGAGATACTCTCACAGGTAAAAATTAGCTATTTCATGTCTGCATGCTTTTGCAGCAAAAGAGAGAATCTTGTTCATGTGTGAGTAGCATGTATCTCAGCAAATTGCTTTTCCTGGAGTAGCTGGACTGAATTTAATATTTAAAATGGAAAACCAAAAAATAAACCTCAGCTTTATATCTAATCCAGACATTGTAATCCACTTTCTAAATAGTTAATGGCCATGCTTCTTTAACTTGTGCTCATTCACACACATCCTGAAAACAAGCCAGGGTGCTTTTTCAGTTAGTTAAGCTTATCATCATTAATTTTAGATTTCTTTCAACTGCAGCCTGTTTCCACAATTTCCTAATATCTTATAGCTTCCTCCATTGAATAATGGCACTTTCTATTTTTATTCTGAGAATGAGTGATTTCAATACCACAGGTTATATAGAAGCAGTTTGTGGCTAATTTTATTGATGTTGCCCTTATTTGTAAATAGCTTCAAATATGAAGAAGTTTAAATTACTCTATTGAATTGAATACAGCATTACAAAACACCTATCTATAGTTAAGGCACCCCTTTATATAGTAATACACATGGAACTTTTGTGCTGTACGTATTCAGAGAAGGTTTACACATTTACTTAAAATCAAATTTTATTAGAACAACCGAGAAACACAATGTGTTTGAAACAATGAGTCACAATTTGACATTTTCTAATAATGTATGTTCTTGTATGTTCTATGTGTTTTTCTTTGTTATCTTCTTATATATGAAGTACTATTTCCACCCCCTTCCCTCCACCCCATGTATTTGATCATTTCTCTAAGTCCCTTGGCTGAACCAATCTCTTTTCATGCAGAGGATAAAAAGAGAAAAACTTCAAAGTAGGTTCAGGTAATTAACAGCTGAGGGGAATATAATCTAAACCATAGGCCCTGCCTTGCACCCAGGCTGGCTCTCTGAGCCAGCCGGCAAGGGAGTGCCTATTCCCTATAGCATCTAAATCTGCTTCCTCTGAACAGCACTGCCAGGCCTCCAGTTATCACATCTGCATTTCAAACACCATGGCTCTGGCATTAATTATTAATTAGCCTACAGTCACCCTAGAGGATTCAAGTTCCAGTCTGCACATACTTATTCATTGACCTCTATCTTAGATTTTGTTGGGGAAAAACACTCAGTAGAATGCTTAATAATTTCCTTTCTCTTAGACCTTCTGTTTAGTTTCATGGAAGGAAAACAGTATATTTTTCAAGTGGGAATAATCACACAGTGGCCCCCAAGTTTGTTTATACTAAAATGCTTTGTCAAAGGTGGAGGAGCATAGAAGTGAAATGATTTATAGACAGTATTGAGTGATGAAATACACTTTTTAACATTCAACACATTGACTAGCTATAGATTCTTCCAAAATGGAAAATATGGTCACGGGACAAAGCTAAATATTCTTTAGTTCTCAGTGAGAACAACTGTATAGAATAACATAAAGTTTCATTGAGTTGAACAGAGAGTTAGACTCAGGTTCTATCTCAGTCCTGCCACTTAATAAATGAGCATAAATCACATATAGTTTCTGAGACTCTGACTTCCATTAGAAAAATAAGAATAGCATTAGAACCTACTTCATGGGTTTATTATTAGTATTAAATAATATAATTCCTATAAAATGCTCATCATTGTGCCTGAGTTACAGTAATGCTCAATGGGGGTTAATGATTTTAAAATATATTTATTTCATTATCTTATCATGAGATTTCTATAGTTCATCTTAATTTGATTTTATTTAAGTGAAAATTTCACATTTCATGTCTTTCCCAATATGGGTTTTCTTTAAATAACTATGTATAAGTATAGCCCTTGTTGTCCTACTCAGAGATTACTATCACTAGCGTCCTTACTGCCGTTCACTTGCCATCACCATTACCCTCTTCTTCAGTCCAAGTCCTATTTCCTATTCTTGCTTTGTATTCTGACAGTTCTTCTGGAATCTAGTCATCACTGCTGCAAATCTTTCCCTTTAATACAAGAGCCCTGTGGGGCTTTCACAAACATTTCAACTTTTATCCTTGGCATGTGGAGCCTTCTATGGAACCACAGTACTTGTAAGATGTTTCTTTTCCCTGGAATTTATTCAGGAACCCCTTCCAGAGAAAATGTGACAAGAGTAGGATTGGGGCACAGGTCTTGCTACTTCTGCCAAGACTGCGAGTCTGCTTCTAATACTGAAGTGGAAGAAAATGGTTTCCTGTTGTCCTGAGTTTAAATTCAGAAATACTAACAAATACAAATAAAATTATGAATGATAGTTAAGGCTTGGTTCTATGAAAATGTACAGTTTTAATTATTTTGCCTTTTGTGTTTGAAAAATTAGTGTTTTTCTCAAAGATTTATACATTTTAAAATTATTATCTTATCATGGTTTTTATTGTCACTATTCACATTGGCAGAAATTAGTCTTTAGTCAAATAAATAGATCAGCTGAGGTAAGAATGTTAATTTTTTATGAGCAGATAATAATGTCAAAATGGATTTTAAACAAATAACACAGGTACAGGTATAGAGAACCACCAAAATCATCATCTAAAGAACAGCTGTATTGTGCAGATTGTTAAAGGCTAGTGAATCAGAATTTTCTAGGAGTGTGGGGTAAGGCTCTGTATCAGGCCTTGCTCCATTCTTCATTTTTAATGAATTATTGAAATGTAAGCATAGATGCCATATTTAGAGATTTTTAGGGATAATTACCATATTGTATGGGAATTAAAGTTCCAAGAGCTTTTAGCAGTGTTGAATGTTAGGATGAAACTTTGAGACAGAGCAAGTTGTAATTAAATGGGACTTCAAAAGTCATCTAAATTAATGCAGAAATATACTCCACAGAATTCCTAAGCAATGGTCCTCTAGGTTTTACTGGAATATGTCTACTATTAAGGAGCTGACCACTTCCAAAAGCAGTTCATCTTATTTTGGTACAGCTTTGTTAGAAATGTATTTTTTTATATTGAACCTATCTCCCAACCTTCTAGCTTGGCAAGTCTATTTCTGTTTCCACATGGCATGTCATTTAATATCTGAAAACAATTTATCTGCCCCACCATGCTCCTCTTTTTTCCCATTCCTACCACTCCCATTTAACATTTTGGCGACTTTTATCCTTTTGTTTTGCTTTTAAATTCTGTAAACTTGTGATAATACTTTATGAGCAATTTTATCTGCTTTTTTTTCAACTTGTAATTATGTGATATGAATTCTGTATGTTATTATAAATTCTTCCTAAATATATATTTAAAGTTTGCATATAATTTATTTTGAAGGTGTACCACAATATACATAAGTATTTTTCTACTTTTCAAATACAATATATAGTGTAATTTATATTTGAACTCAAATTTATTTGTAAAATATTTTATGATTTTTTTTATTCTTAGTTTCAGGTTATTGGGCACACAGGCACACACACACATTGTTCTTTTGTTATCTCAAATATTAGCTATTCTTTTTTGATTGTGTCATATACATCAAAGATCCTTCTATATCTTGATATAAATTGAGAAAAAAAATTATGGCCCTGCTGGTTTTCCCAGTTGATAGAACGTTGGCCTGCAGACTGAAGGGTCTTGGGTTCAATTCAGGTCAAGAGTACATGCCTGGGTTTTGGGCTCATCCCCAGTCAGGGCAGTGCAAGAGGTAGCCGATCAGTGATTCTCTCTCATCATTAATGTTTCTATCTCTCTCTCCCTCTTCCTTCCTCTCTGGAATCAATAAAATATATTTAAAAATAAAAAAATTAAAAAATAAAAAAAAATTGTGGAAAAGTTTAAGGTTAAAGACAGAGCCAGTTTTAGCACTTGAGACTTCTGTCCAGGTTTGCAAAGATCCATTAATCAGCATTCTAAGAAAACTTGTATATCAAAATCATGAATCAATTATTCTTTAGCAAAAATTTATATCATGTTTACTAGGTAAAACACATGGGATTTTAAGTCAAAAGAGACCTTATATAATCATATAGTCAAGGCCACTAACATGAAATTTTTAATGATTTTTAAAAGGCCACTGTGTGTGTTGTGGTCCCATCTAGTAATCCTATCAGAAAAAGAAATAGTGTTGGTTAAACATGACTAATTTTTGGTGAGTCCATGAAGACTATCAATGCTCATCCCTGGATTTTCTTCTAAATTGTCACAAAAGTTTTTAAAAATTTATTTCCAATGTTAATTAGTCCATAGTTTCTTCAATTTGTCTTTTCTCTCTAGTTAAGATTCAGTTGTTATCTGCCTGTTGTCTGACTCTTACTTAAATCAATAATATGCTTAAATTACATAATTATTACTTTATATTGCTAACAGACAACAATATTTTGGGGCAAAAATATTACATAGCTAGCATTGGAGAGTAAATATACAAGAATCACTGGCTCCTCTAGTTGAGATAAGGCAATAGGTATTGTGAGAAGCATAAACATAGGGGAGAATGGAGTGAGATTATACCAGATAACTTTTAAGGCCTTCAATGCATTGATTCTATAAAAATTGTTAGCTGAAATTATTCTCAGATTAAGACGTGTTAATCAACCCAGCATTATTTACAATAGCTAAGATATAGAAATAGCCCAAGTGCCCATCAGTAGATGAGTGAATAAAAAAGCTGTGGTACATCTACATAATGTAATACTATGCAGCTGTTAAAAAAGAAGGAACTCTTACCCTTTGTGACAACATGGAGGGACCTGGAGATTATTATGGTAAGCGAAATAAACCAGTCAGAAAAAGTCAAATATCACATGTTCTCACTTTATGTGGAATCTAGTGAACAAAATAAACTAATGAACAAAATAGGACCAGATACATGGAACAGACTGATATATCCTAGAGAGATAAAGGTGGTGTGTGTGTGTGTGGGGGGGGACTGGAATAGATTAATCAAAGAACATATATACATATATGCATAGCCCAGGGGCACAGACAACAATGTGATAAAGGCCTGGGGAGGGGTGAGTACTGGGTGGAGGGGGGAAAAGTGGGAGGAAAAGGGGGGTATCTATAATACTGTCAACAATAAAAAAGAAGTAATTTGGCTCAAAAAATAGACTGGTAGAAATAAATTTTAAAGATTTTTGGTTTTGGTATCCTTTTAAAGTGACAAATTCAGTTTGCATGAAAAATAAATTATTTTTTTATAATCACTGTTTTAAAGCAGCAGTATTTAGGATATTAAGTTCAAATTGTGAAATAGCTACAGTGGAACCTTGGTTCTTAACTTAATTCACACAGGAAGGCTGTTCAAGAAACTATATGTTTGGAAAACAAATCATTTTTTTCCATTAGAAATAATGTAAATTGAATTAATCCATTCCAGAACACCTAAAGCAAACAAACAAAACACCCAAAAAAACTTGTATATAGTCACAGAACAACTTCCTGCGACATTAACAATGCAAGGTTTAGTGCACACACTCACACATTCTCTCTTTTGTTTGTGGCCTGAGAGATGCTTGACTGATCATACAGATATCAATCAGCATGGAAAGGTTGTTGGATGAGAACTGAAGCTTTGTATGACAACTGGGGAATTTTTCCCATAAACATCTTGGTCCAGAACTGAATTATTTGAGATGGGAGACATTCGAGAACTGAGGTTTGATGTATATTGTTCAAAGATACCAAATGTTTTTTAATCCTCACCAGATGATATACTTATTAGAGAGAGAGAGAGAGAGAGAGAAACATTGATGTGAGACAGAAACATCTATTGGTTGCCTTACCTATGCACTCTGACCAGGGATGGAACTTGCAACCTAGGTATGTGCCCTGAACAATAGAACCCACAATCTTTTGATGTACAGGCTGATGCTCCAAGCAACTGAGCCACATCAGCCAGGGCAATTCAAAATGTA
This sequence comes from Myotis lucifugus, assembly GCF_000147115.1. Lineage (NCBI taxonomy): Eukaryota > Metazoa > Chordata > Mammalia > Chiroptera > Vespertilionidae > Myotis > Myotis lucifugus. The sequence goes on from NW_005871052.1 coordinate 3,178,513, forward strand.
TTTTTGAAAGCACTTTAAAACTGCATCCGATAGAATTTTAAATCATTTTATTTAAAAAAACTGAAAATGCATCCTAAATGCGTCCTAAATTTAGTACTTGGATCCTAAATCACCTGAAAAAAAATGACCTATGTGGCATATTTAAAATGATAACATATCTACAAGTAACAAAAGAATCAATTAGGATGTGAAGACTTTAACATGATTAATAAAAAAGTCACATACAAATGGCCAATAGACATATGGAAAAATGCTCAATGTCACTAATCATCAGAGAGATGCAAATTAAAATGACAATGAGGTATCACCTCACACCTGCAAGAATGGCTACCTTCAATAAATCAACAAACAAGTGCTGTCTAGGATGTGAAGAAAAAGGTACCCTAATAAAGTGCTGGTGGGAATGCAGACTGCTGCAGCCACTGTGGAACACAGCATAGAGTTTCTTCAAAAAATTAAAATGGAACTTCCACTTGACCCAGCAATCCCACTTCTAGGAATATATCCTAAGAATCCTGAAACACCAATCAGAAAGAATATATGTACTCCTATGTTCATAGCAGTGTTATTTATAATAGCTAAGACCTGTAAACAGCCCAAGTGCCCTTTAATAGATAAATGGATAAAAAAAGCTGTGGTATATTTACACAATGGAATACTATGCAGTTGTATAAAAGAAGGATCTCTTACTCATTGAGACAGCATGGATGGACCTGGAGATAGTTATGCTAAGCAAAATAAGCCAGTCTGAGAAATACAAATACCATGTGATATTACTTATGTGTGGAATCGAATGAACAAAATAAACTGACAAACAAAATAGGACCAGTGGCATGTATACATGGAATACATTGACAGATCTCAGGGGGGAGGATTGGAAGAGATTAGTCAAAGAACATATATGCATATATGCATAGCCCATGGACATAGACAGCAATATGGTGAAGGCCAGGGGTGGGGTCAGGGTCTGGGCAAAAGGAGGAAAAATGGGGGACATTTGTAATAGTGTCAAGAATAAAAAAATTAGCCCTGACCGGTTTGACTCAGTGGATAGAGCATCAGCCTGCGGACTCAAGGGTTCCAGGTTCGATTCTGGTCAAGGGCATGTACCTTGGTTGTGGGCATGAGGCAGCTGATCGATGTTTCTCTCTCATCGATGTTTCTAACTCTCCATCCCTCTCCCTTCCTCTCTGTAAAAAAATCAATAAAATATATTTTTAAAAAAGGAATAAAAAATTAAAGTGTCTCTGATGACATTGCTGTATGGAGTTAAATAAATTAATATATGAAAGCACCTGGCTTTGTGTATGGCCCCCAAAACTACTTGTTCCATCCTAGGAAGCATATGATCACATGTGTCATGATTTCCAGTTCAAAGATGGGAAAATACAGGCTAAGGAAAGTTCAAACATGTGACCGAGATTTTACAGTCCAGATTCAAGCCGAACTATTTTGATTAAAGACGGCAAAATATATTTTTACTAACCAGATAAGTTATGTTTACATTTTATTGTGAATTATAACTTACATGCTATATATAAAAATACAAATTTAAAGTCATTGTAAAGCAACTCCCTGTGTAATTATCCAGGTGAAAAAACAAAACATTGTCAATACTCTAGAAGTCCGTGTGTATCCTTTCTTGAATATAGTCCTCTCCTTCATTTGGAGATTATTGTTCTTCTAACTTCATTGGTTTCCTTTGTAATTTTACACTCATGTTTACTTCCTAAATCACATAGTTTCATTTTTATTGTTTTTGAACTTTATATACAGGGAATCAAACTGTTTGTGCTATTTTGTGTCTGGCTGCTTTTGCTCAACAGAATATTGGTAAAATTCATCCACACTGTTGTACCAGTTATAGAATATTCATCAACATTGCTGTATAATATTTCTTTGGGTGAATATACTAAAATGCATTTATCTCTTTGTATTGTTGTTGAACATTTTTGTTGTTTCTAGCTTTAGCTATGTGCAATGGTGTTATGGGAATTCTTATATATGCATTAGGCATATAGAACTGGAGTTGTAAAATATCTCCAATTTTACCAGATTATTCCAAAATGACTACAAATTAACAACCCCGATTCCATACCATGTTCAGGGTAGGAGATTTCTCATCGTTCTATATTTTATTTTTTAATATTTAAATTTTAGACAATTAATATATGTACATGAGTATTTCATTACTTCAGTTTGCTTTTACCAAATTGTTAATAAGGTTAAAAGGAATTTCAATGTGTTTATTGACTAAGTGAGTTTCTTCTTTTGTACAGGTTTTAACTAGTTTTCACATAGTTACTGAATTGCCTGAGTTTTTCTTATGGCTTTGGAATAATTCTGTGAACTGAAAAAGATCTTTGTTAGCTATGTTTTATCAATTATCGTCTATCATTCTGTGCCTTCCCTTTTCTCTCTTTTAATGTGTCTTTTAGTAAATATAAATTTTTAATTTTAGAAGTCAAATTTATTCATCTTTCCATGAATGGTTAGTGCTTTTTATGTATTAAGGCATAGTTTCTTATCCTGAGGGCATAAAGACAATCTTTTATGTTATCATCTGAAAGCTTTATTCTTTGTGTTTTACATTTAGGCCTGGAATTAACTTTGTGATGGTATGAGATTGGGCTCCAATTTATAATTTCCTGTATGGATACTTGGTTGTCTCACCATTATTTATTGAAAAGACTACAGTGCTAAATTTACTTAAACCAAAGGGATCTATAAGCATTATTGTGTTTCAAGATTCTCAATTCTGTCTCATTGGTATTTTTGTTCATATATCATATTTTTTTATTACTATACTTTATCAATATTATTAACAAACTTGTTCCAATTTGTTCTGCATAATGGATGTGTTGCCTATTCTTATAATTTTGTGTTTCAATGTTAATTTTAGAATAATTGTATCAGTTTTCACAAAAATCCCACTGTCATATTGATTGGGATATCATTACATTTATACATGTTTTTATACCATATAGGGCTCTTTCAATCCATAAGCTTGATATCGTTATATATTTTTAGGTCTTTAAATTCTGTTATTAAAGTTTTATATTTTTTCATATTTTTTTCTTATTATTTGTTTATATTTTGTGTAGGGCACTCTTTTGCAAAAACTATTTTATAAACTTTTATTATATATAGCATTTATTCACAATAAAATGTAAACATATTGTATAGTAATGCAATACTTTTTCACTTTTTGTTTTACTTCCATCAATGTTACTAAAATATTTAATGTATTTAAACTTTAACATACAGATTCTGTAGAATTCTTTAGGAGCACAATCATATAACCTAGAAATATTAAAGTATTTTTTTAATTCTTTACTATTTAAAATATTATATATGTCTCTTTTTCCCCCCATTGAACTCTCCCCGGCCACTCCCCGCCCCCCCACCAGCACATTGCCTCACAACCCTAGTGTCTGTGTCCATTGGTTAGGCCTATATGTTTGCATATAAGTCCTTTGGTTGATCTCTCTCCCTTACCCCCATCCTCCTCTACCTTCCCTCTGAGGTTTGACAGTCTGATTGATGCTTCTCTGTCTCTGGATCTGTTTTTGTTCATCAGTTTATGTTGTTCATTATATTCCACAAATGAGTGAGATCATGTGATATTTATCTTTCTCTGACTGGCTTATTTTGCTTAGCATAATGCTCTCCATGTCCATCCATGCTGTTGCAAATGGTAAGAATTGTTTCTTTTTTACAGTAGTATTCCATTGTGAAGATGTACCACAGTTTTTTAATCCACTCATCTGCTGATGGGCACTTAGGCTGTTTCCAAATCTTAACTATTGTAAATTGTGCTGCTATGAACATAGGGGTGCATATATTCTTTCTGATTGGTGTTTCTGATTTTTGGGATATATTCCTAGAAGTGGGATCACTGGGTCAAATGGGAGTTCCATTTTAATTTTTTTGAGGAAACTCGATACTGTTTTCCATAGTGGCTGCACAAGTCTTCATTCCCATCAGCAGTGTACAAGGGTTCCTTTTTTTTCCACATCCTCGCCAGCACTTGTTTGTTGATTTGTTGATGATAATCATTCTGACAGGTGTGAGATGGTACCTCATTGTCATTTTGATTTGCATCTCTTGGATGATTAGTGACTTTGAACATTTTTTCATATGCCTCTTGGTCTTCTGTATATCCACTTTCAAAAAGTGTCTATTTAGGTCCTTTCCCATGTTCTGATTGGATAATTTAACTTCCTTTTGTTATGTTGTATGAGTTCCCTATAAATTTTGGAGATTAAACCCTTATCAGATGTAACATTGGCAAATATGTTCTCCCATGAATTAGGTTCTCTTGTTTTGTTGATGGTTCCTATTGCTGTGCAAAACTTTATTTTATTTTGATGTAGTCCCATTTGTTTATTTTCTCCTTAGTTTCCTATGCACTAAGAGATGTATCGATAAAAAATGTTGTTAAGAAAAATGTCTGAGATTTTGCTGCCTATAGTTTCTTCTAGGACTTTTATGGTTTCATGACTTACATTTAAGTCTTTTAGCCATTTTGAGTTTATTTTTGTGTATGGTGTAAGTTGGTGTTCTAGTTTCATTTTTTTGGCACGTATCTGTCCAATTTTTCCAACACCATTTTTTGAAGAGACTGTCTTGACTCCATTGGCTCTTGTCTGCTCTGCCAAAGATTAATTGAGCATAATGTATTGGGTCTATTTCTGGGTTCTCTGTTCTGTTCCATTGGTCAATATGTCTGTTCTTGTGCCAGCACCAGACAGTTTTGAGAACCGTGGCTTTATAATATAGCTTGATATCTGGTATTGTTATCCCTCCAACATTGTTCTTCTTTCTCAGGATTGCTATGGCTATTTGGGGTCTTTTTTTATTCCATATAAGTTTTTGGAGAGTTTGTTCTAGGTCTGTGAACTATGCCACTGGTATTTTAATGAGGATTGTATTGAATCTATAGATTGCCTTGGGTAGTATAGACATTTTAATGATGTTGATTCTACCAATCCATGAACAAGGTATGTTCTTCCACTTGTTTATGTCTTCCTTTAACTCTTTTTTTAATGTCCAATAGTTTTCTGAGTACAGGTATTTTATCTCCTTAGTTTATTCCTAGGTATCTTAATTTTGTTGTTGTAATGGTAAATGGGATTGCTTTTTTAGTTTCTCTTTCTGTGAGTTCATTATTATTGTATGAAAATGCCATAGATTTCTGGGTGTTAATTTTGTATCCTGCTATGTTGCTGAATTCATTTATTTAATCTTGGGGTTTTTTTATGGAGTCTTGGGGGTTTTCTATGTACAATATTATGCCATCTGAGAATAATGACAGTTTTGTTTCTTTTCCAATTTGGATAGCTTTTATTTCTTCTTGTGTGATTGCTATGGATAGCACTTCCAACACTATGCCTAACAGAAGTGGTGAAAGTAGATATCTCTGTCATGTTCCTGTTCTTAGGGTAAATGGTTTTAGTATTTGTCCATTGACTATGATGTTGACTAGGTTTGTCATAAAAGGCTTTTGTTATACTGAGGTATGATCCCTCTATTCCTACTTTGCTGAGATTTTTTATCAAAAAGGGTGCTGGATTGTGTCAAATGCTTTTTCTTCTCCAATTGATATGATGATACTGTGGTTTTCATCTTTCATTAGTTGTGATGTATTACATTTATTGATTTGTGGATATTGTGCCAGCCTTGCATCCGTGGACTAAATCCCTCTTGGTCATGGTGTATGAGCTTTTTACTGTATTGCTGGGTGTTATTTGCTAAAATTTTCTTGACGATTTTAGCATCTATGTTCACCAGGGATGTTGGCCTGTGATTCTTATTCTTTGCAGTGTCTTTTTATCTGGTTTTGCAATTAGGATAATGCTGGCTTCATAGAAAGTGCTTGAAAGTCTTCCTTCCTCTTGAATTTTTTGGAATAATCTGAGGAAGATTGGTATATGTTCTTCTTTGAATGTTTGGTAAAACTGTCCTGTGAAGCCGTCCAGACCAGGGCTTATGTTTGCTGGGAGTTTTTTTTTTATTTATCCTTCAATTTCATCAGTAGATATTGGCATATTCAATTTTTTTTATTCATCCTGACTGAGTTTTGGAAGATTGTATTTTTCTATGAATATGTCTGTTTTGTCCAGGTTTTCCAGTTTGTTGGAATATAGTCGTTCATAGTAGTTTTTACAATCCTTTGTATTTGTGTAGTGTCAGTTGTTACTTCAGCTCTTTCATTTCTGATTTTGTTTATTTGGGTCCTCTCTCTTTGTTTCTTGGTGAACTTGGCTAGAGGTTCATCAATCTTGTTTATTGTTTCAAAGAACCAGCTCTTGGATTTATTGATCTTTTTATTGCTTTTTGGTCTCTATGTCATTTATCTCTGCTCTGATCTTTATTATTTCCTTCCTTCTACAAACTCTCGATTTTCTTGTTGTTCTCTTTCTAATTTTTTAAGTTGTAGGGTTATATAGTTTATTAAACATTTTCCTTGTTTGTTGAGGTAGGCCTGTAATGCTATGAATTTCCCTTTCAGGACTGCTTTCACTGTGTCCCATAGATTTTGCGTTGTTGTGTGCTGATTTTCATTTGTTTCCAGGATTGTTTTTATTTCTCCCTTAATCTTTTTTGTAACCCATTCATTATTTAATAGAATGTTATTTAGCCTCCATGTGTTTAAATATTTTTGAGTGTTTTTACTGTAGTTGGCTTCTAATTTCATGCCATTGTGTTCTGAGAAAATGCTTGATATGATTTCAATCTTCTAGAACTTGTAGCTACTTAATTTGTGTCCAAACATTTGGTCTATCTTTGAAAATTTTCCATGTGCACTTCAGAAGAATCTATATTCTGTAACTTTGGGATCAAATGTTCTATAAATGTCAATTAATTCCAATAACTGACATGGAAAAATTCAGATGTAATCAACAGCTGATTACCACACAAAGAAGAATGGATCAATGATATATAAAGGCTATAACCAGAAATAAGAAAATATTGTTTAGGATAACTGTTTTCTTGTTGATTTTTTGTCTAGAAGAGCTATCCAGTGATGTCAGTGGTTTGTTAAAGTCCTCTTGACTCTATCACTGTCAATCTCTCCTTTAAAATGCTCCAGAAGTTATATATATATATATATATATATATATATATATATATATATATATGCTCCTGTTTTTGGTGCATATATGTTATAATTTTTTCTCTTTATTCCTTCACTTTCATTTTGTGTGAGTCCTTTGTTTGGAGGTGGGTCTCTTGTAGACAGCATATATATGGGTAATGTTTTCTTATCCATTCTGCTACCTTAAGCCTTTTGATTGGAGTATTTAAGCCATTTACATTTAATGTTTTTATTTATATACACTTATTTATTTCCCTTCTTATTCTTTATGCCTGTATTCTTCTCATTCTCTCTCTTTCTTCTATTTATCACAGTCCCTTTAGCATTTCTTGCTATGCTGGTTTGGTGGTAATAAACTCTTTTAGCCTTTTTTTTTGTCAGTGAAGCTATTTATTTCACCATCAATTTTGAAATATAGCCTTGATGAATAGAGTAGTCTTGGTTTCTGTCCCTTGGATTTCATTACTTTGTATACTTCATGCCATTCCTTCTTGCCTATAGTGTTTCTATTGAGAAGTCACTTGACAGTCAAATGGGAGCTCCCTTGTAGGTAACTTTCTGTCTCTGTATGGTCACCTTTAAGATTCCTTCTTTGTCTTTAATGTTTGCTTTTTAATTATGTTCTTAGGTGTGGATTTGGGGTTCATTTTGATTGGGACTCTCTGTGTTTCCTGAACTTGAGTGACTTTTTCCTTCACCTGGTTGGGGACATTTTCTGCCATTATTTCTTCAAACAAGTTCTCTTTTTCAGATTCTGCTCCTTCTGGGACCCCTATAATGTGAATGTTGATATGTTTCATGTTGTCCCAAAGCTCCCAGAGACTCTTCTCTACTTTTTATTTTTTCCCCATTAGTTTCTCTGAATGGGTGCTTTTTTCTACCTTGCTTTCTAAGTCACTGTTTCTGTCCTCAGCTTCTTCTAGTCTACTGTTGAATCCTTCTAAGGTGTTCTTTATTTCAACTGTATCATTCCTCTTTTCCACTTGATTCTTATTTAATGTTTCAACCTCTCCTTTCAAGTTGGTATAGCTCTGATTGAGTCACTTATAATTCTCTTTAAGTTGCTTGTAGTTCATACTGAATTGTTTGAGCACCCTTATTACCATTACTCTAAATTATTTATTTGACAAATTGCTTGATTCCATAACATTTAGTTCCTTTTATGGTAATTCCTCCTTTTTCTCATTTTTTTGTCTCCCCATTTTTGCTCTCTCTTTGTTTTTGTTTCTATATACTAGATAAAAATGCTATGCATTCCAGACTTTTTGGGGTGGTCTTATGTAGTAGGTGTTTTGTGGAGCCCTGTGGTTCAGGGTCTTAGATCTCCTGAGCTGGGTGCTCTAGGAATATCCCTTACTTGAGTTATTTGTGTTATCCTGTTGTAGTAGGGACTTGAGTTTTATTGTACCATTCATGGATGGAGTCTCCTCTCAAGATGGCTATGTGGCTCACCCTAACCACGTTGTGCGAGCTGTTGTGGAGGTGCTGAGAGAACAGAACAAAATACAATACAACAAAATACTAAACAAAATAAACAAAACAAAAATATACACAAGACTCCTTCAGGACCAACAAAAGCAAGCAACAGTGAAGAGAAAATTAGGAAAAGGTAAATAAGCAAGAGTGATAGAAGGAAAGAAAGAAGAACATATGTGAGGAGAAAACAAAACAAACAAAAAGAAACACCAAAAACAACAAAAAAGGGAGGTGGCAGAATATGTAGATGCATATCTGAAATAAACAAAATAAGAATAAAAAATAGGGGAATAGAAGAATAAAAATAGTTTAAAATAAAGCAGGACAAAAAGACAAAAAAAAAGTAAAAGAGAAGAAAAAAAAATTGAAAAGAAAAATAAAGGAGAAAGCAGGTAGACCTAAAATAAAAAAGAGGAAAAGGATGAAAATGCAGTAGAAAGAGAAAAGGGAGAAATAAAAGAAAAAAAAGAGTAGTAAAAAAAGGATAAAAGAAAATAAATTGAGTAGGAAAAGGGAAGAGGATAATTAGATATATGAATGAAACAACAGAGACTAGAATAATAACAAATCAATAAAGCAGATAGATTAAAAATTTTTAAAAGGGGAACAAAAATAAAAGAGATAGATCAAATGAAAAATGAAAGGAGAAGAAAATGGGAAGAAAAAAGAGAAAAAAAGTGAATTGGCATTGCTTTCAGCAGAGTTTAATACCCAGTGGTAGCTCCCTATGGATCCTACTCTTCTATTCTGTCTGCCAATTCTGGGCTTCCTGTGAGGTACTTAGGTTCTCCTTTGGCTCTTACAGGTAAATGTTGTCTAATTTAGTTGTATTTCCAGTCTGGCCCTGTGACAAGGTGCATGACAGGTCTGCCTATTTGGCTGCCATTTTCTCCTCCACACTTTAAGGTAATTTTTGATAAGTATATACTAATATCCATTTTGTTAATTATTTTTAGGGTTTTTTAGTTGTCTTTTATTTCTTTCTACTTCACTTGATATCTACCCTTGTGGTTTGCTATATTACTTTAGTACTGTTTTTAGGTTCCTTGATCTTTTTTCTTTGTATATCTTTTGTAGGTTTTAGGTTGCCATAATGTTTATGTATCTAATTCTTTATATACAGTGATTTATTTTAAGTTGATAGGCATTTCATTTAAATTATATTTTGTAAAGACTACAATTTTACTCCTTCTTACACACTTTGTTATTGATATCACATTTTAGATCTTTTGTGCTGTGTATCTTTTAACTATTTATTGTTGTTTATTTTAATCCTCATGGTAGTTTTTTAAATATGTCACTTGCTGTATTTATTGAATATTTGGCTTTATCTGAGAGGTTTTTCCCTCTTCATATTTTCTTATTCCTGGTTATAGCCTTTATATATCATTGATCCATTCTTCTTTGTGTGGTAATCAGCTGTTGATTACATCTGCATTTTTCCATGTCAGTTATTGGATTCCTCAGGTCTGCTTGATTCTTTCTTATACTTTATAAATGTTGATATTATCCCTAAATTCCTCTATTCTACTCTCAAGTTTTGTGAGCATCCTTATGACTGTTATTTTAAAAATTCTTATCAAGCAAATTACTTATTTTCTTTTCTTTAGTCGCCCCGCCCCCCCAGGGGGATTTTACTTGTACCTTGACTTGAGAGATATTCTTCTCTTTTCATGTTGTTTTCTATTCTATGTTTGTTTATGTGAATTAGACAAAATAGTTGTCTTTTCCAGTTTGGAACAGTGGATTTCTGTAGATGCAGGCTCTGTGGAGACTGTGCATGCAGGGTAGCTTTGTCAAACTTGTAGGGGCTGAGCCAGTGCCTAAGGTATCCAGGGCACTGGCCTACCTAACATGCACACTTCTGACTGTAGAGGCCAGGTTCATGTAGTAATGTCCTGTGGATCCTGCTGGTTTCCTCTGTGGGGGCCAAAAAGGGATCAAATAATGTGTCCAGGAACTAACTGCAGTAATGTTTTAGGCAGATTAGAGTACCTGGTTTGAGCCCCTGCCTACTCTATGGAGGTGGATGGAGACATAAACAATGATATTCACCAGCTCTTCCAATCCCGGATAATCCCCACAGCCCCCAGAGAGATCACAGAGCTTTACAGTCTTCACTATACAGTCTCTCTCTTAGTTGTACTGTAAGCAGTCCCATGTAGACGATACCTCTGTGTAGGCTGTATGTGCCAAGTAGTTTGGGGAAGCTTCTTGGAGCTGATCAGACAATTAATGTACCTGAGGCCTAGACTGCTGTGCCCAGAGAAGCTTTCCATAGAGAGGCCAGGTGTGTATGTTAACACCCTATTGTTCCTCCTTGCTCCTTTTTTTGAAAGGCAAAATTCTATAGGCAATGTAGCTGTGAATGTGCTGCTGTGATCTTGCAAGTAGGTCAAAGTGATGAAATAGTGCTCCTGTCCATACTATCAAAATGGAGGGGACAATAAAAACTGGTGCTCACTGGTTCCTTTAGACTTTGAGAGTTCCCATAGCTTCTGTAGATCCTACTCCACTTACAAAGCTACTCTATATAGCCTCTTCTACTTGTTTGTTGTTAGAAGCTGTTCATTCAGTGCTCAGTTGTCTCTCAGGAGTAATTTCTAACTACATAATGCACTAGAGGCCCGGTGCATGAAAATTTGTGCACTTGGGGTTGGGGAGAAGGGGGATGTTCCTCAGCCCAGCCTGTGCCCTCTCACAGTCCTGGAGCCCTCAGGGGATGTCCTCTGTGAGAGGCAACTGGGTGGGCCAATCAGGGGACAGTACCCCTCCAATCGCCCCTCTGCCATTGGTCGCCACCATCCCCCAATCACCATCCCCTCCCTCTGCCTCCTGGCACCCGCCTTGGCTGGCCTGGTGCTGCCTGCTCGCTGGTCCCACCCCCCCGCCAACCAGTTGTTCTGCTGTTTGGTATAATTTGCATATTACACTTTTATTATATAGGATATTTGATTTTGCTCATGAGAGGGTTTGAGTTCAGCATCTTTCTATGCCACTGCCATTTTAATGATCCTGTTTTCATAGTAGCATTATTTACAATAGCCAAGATATAGAAAGAGGATTTTTACATCTATGTTCATCAGCAATGTTGGCCTGTAATTTAGTTTTCTTGTAGCATCTGACTTTGATATAAAAAAAATGATGACCCACATATTTGGAGAAAATAATGACAGAAATAATGAGAGAAATAGATAGCAACACAATAATAGTAGGGCTTCTTAATATCACACTTTCAATACTGGATAAAACATCTACACAAATGCTATTCTTGGTATCAAGAATAGCTCACTAGTGTCCCAGTTCAATTATGAAGAAGCACACTTTTGGGACTGCATGTCTGTGGAAGAATATTACCACACATCTGTGAGGCAGCCCTGGAGCAAAGCCACCCTGGGGCAAGTCTGCCTTGGGGTGAAGGAGCCTGGGGCAAGGTGGCCATGGGGAAAGGCAGCACTCTTCTACTCAAGGTCTGCTCCACTCTGGTCTGGTTTGGTGTGACTTCTTTGGTGTTTCAGCTCCAGTCAGGAAAACACAGTCTTCAGTCTTTGGTAGAAAGGAAAAGTACACTCCCTGAGTCTGAGGACAGATGTCTCAAAATATTTTCTAATTTCCCTTTTCATTTCCTCTTTGACACATTAAATATGCAAGACTATTATTTAATTTTTATATGCTCTTGAATTTTTCAGGTTTTCTTGCACCATTAATTTATAGTTCATTTAATTGTGGTCAGAAAAGATACTTGGTATGATATCAAATTTTTAAAGACATGCTCTGTGTGTGCATTTCTGCTGCTGTTTTGTGGAATGGTTTGTATATGTCTGTTAGATCCATGTGGTCTATACTGCCATTCAAACTTTCTGGTGTTGTGTTGTTTTTTTATTGATCTTATGTGTAGATTTTTTATCCAGTTTAGAATGTGTTATTAAAAAGCCCTAATATTATAGTGTTGCTATCTATTTCTCTCATTTTTTTCTGCCAATGTTTGCTCCGTATTTGTGGGTGCTGTGATGTTTATAAGTTTTATACCTTCTTGGTTAATTGATCCTATTAACTTTTGGCAGTGACTTAAAGTCTTTTTTTGTTTAACTTTGGCAACTTTTGTTCTCTTTTGGTTTTTATGTAAAATTGTTCTCATTCCTTTTGCTTACTGCCTATGTGTGTACTTAAATCTAATCTGTGTCTCTTCTAGACAGTACATAGTTAGATCTTGTTTTATTATCTATTGAAGAACTTACTAGCTTTTGACTGGATATTTCAACACATTTTTTTTCATTTTTTCCCCTTTATTGATTAAGACATTACAAATGTGTCCTTATTCCCCCAATGTCTCCTCATCCCCCCAATCCTGCCCTCACCCTCACCCCCTGTTGTCCACATTCATCGCTTATGCTTATATGCATGCATACAAGTCCTTTGGTTGATCTCTTCCCCTCACCCCCACCCTGCCCTACCTTCCCTTATATTTAAAGTAATTATTGATACATAAAAGCTTACTATTTCCATTTTATTTGTTTCCTGTTTTTCTTGTATCTTATTTTTCCTTCATTTCCTCTCTTGCTGTTTACATTTGTTTGTCATGACATACTTTGATTTCTTTCTATTTTTCTTTTGTGTATCTTCTATAGGGATATTTTCAAGGTTACTAAAAATTTCACATAAGATGTTTTATAGTTATAACACAATGTACTTTAAGCTATTAACTTTAGTAACATACAAATAACTTACAGTTTCATTACCTCCACACATTATGTTACTGGGGTCACAAAATTAAATCATTTTATATTGTATATTTTTAACATTTTAGTTATAATTATTTTTTACATTTTGTCTCTTATTTTCTATACCAGAATTAAAATAATATATGTATCACCATTATGGCATGACAATATTATGTGTTTGTCTATATATTTACTTTTTTAAAAATTTCTTTATTGATTAAGTTATTGCATATGTGTCCTTATCCCCACATTACCCCCAACCCCCTCTCAAGCCCTCAATCCCTGTTGTCTCTGTCCATTGGTTAGGCCCATATGCTTCCATATAAGTCCTTTGATTGATCTCTACCCCTTACCCCCACCCTCCCCTACCTTCCCTCTGAGGTTTGACCGTCTGATTGATGCTTCTCTGTCTCTGGATCTGTTTTAGTTTATCAGCTTATCTTGTTCATTATATTCCATAAATGAGTGAGATCATGTGATATTTATCTTTCTCTGACTGGCTTATTTCACTTAGCATAATGTTCTCCAGTTCCATCCATGCTGTTGCAAATGGTAAGAACTCATTTTTTACTGCAGCATAGTATTCCATTGTGTAGATGTACCAAAGTTTTTTAATCCAATCATCTACTGATGGGCACATAGGCTGTTTCCAAATCTTAGCTATCATGAATTGTGCTGCTATGAACATAGGGGTGCATTTATCCTTTCTAAATGGTGTTTCTAGTTGCTTGGGATATATTCCTAGAAGTGGGATCACTGGCTCAAATGGGAGTTCCATTTTTAGTTTTTTGAGGAAACTCCATACTGTTCTCCACAGTGGCTGCACCAGTCTGCATTCCCACTAGCAGTGCACGAGTGTACCTTTTCCTCCACATCCTCTCCAGCACTTGTCCTTTGTTGATTTGTTGATGATAGCCATTCTGACAGGTGTGAGATGCTACCTCATTGTCATTTTGATTTGCATCTCTTGGGTGATTAGTGACTTTGATCCTGTTTGCATGTCTCTTGGCCTTCCTTCTGTCTTCTTTCAAAAAGTGTCTATTTAGGTCCTTTGCCCATTTTTTTGATTGGGTTGTTTATCTTCCTTTTGTTAAGTTGTATGAGTTCCCTGTAAATTTTGGAGATTAAACCCTTATCGGTGATAACATTAGCAAATATGTTCTCCCATGCAGTGGGCTTTCTTGTTGTTTTGTTGATGGTTTCCTTTGCTGTGCAAAAGCTTTTTACTTTGATGTAGTCCCATTTGTTTATTTTCTCTTTAGTTTCCATTGCCCTAGGAGCAGTATCAGTGAAGAAATTGCTTCGGCATATGTCTGAGATTTTGCTGCCTGTGGATTCCTCTAGTATTTTTATGGTTTCCCTTATTATGTTTAAGTCCTTTATCCATTTTGAGTTTATTTTTGTGTATGGTGTAAGTTGGTGGTCTAGTTTCATTTTCTTGCATGTATCTGTCCAATTTTCCCAACACCATTTATATAAGAGACTATCTTGACTCCATTGTATGTTCTTGCCTCCTTTGTCAAATATTAATTGAGCGTATTGGTTGGAGCTGATTTCTGGGCTCTCTATTCTATTCCATTGATCTATATGTCTGTTCTTGTGCCAGTACCAGGCAGTTTTGAGAACAGTGGCTTTGTAATACAGCTTGATATCTGGTATTGAGATCCCACCTACTTTGTTCTTTCTCAGGATCGCTGCAGCTATTCGGGGTCGTTTTTTATTCCAGATGAATTTTTGGAGAGTTCGTTCTAGGTCTGTGAAATATGCCGTTGGTATTTTAATGGGAAGTGCGTTGAATTTATAGATTGCTTTGGGCAGTATGGACATTTTAATGATGTTGATTCTACCAATCCAAGAACATGGTATGTTCTTCCATCTATTTATGTCTTCCTCTATCTCTTTTTTCAACGTCCTGTAGTTTTCTGAGTAGAGGTCTTTTACCTCTTTAGTTAAGTTTATTCCTAGGTAGCTTAATTTTTTTGGTGCGATGGTAAATGGGATTGCTTTTTTAGTCTCTGTTTCTGCAAGTTCACTATTGGTGTATAGAAATGCCATAGATTTCTTGGCGTTAATTCTGTATCCTGCTACATTGCCGAATTCTTTTATTAAGTCTAATAGTTTTTTGATGGAGTCTTTAGGGTTTTTTAAGTATAATATCATGTCGTCTGCAAATAAGGACAGTTTTACTTCCTCTTTTCCAATTTGGATGCCTTTTATTTCTTCTTCTTGCCTAATTGCAATGGCTAATACTTCCAGTACTATGTCAAACAGGAGTGGTGAGAGTGGGCATCCCTGTCTTGTTCCTGTTCTTAGGGGAAATGGTGTTAGTTTTTGTCCATTGAGTATGATGTTGGCTGTGGGTTTGTCATATATGGCTTTTATTATGTTGAGGTATGATCCTTCTATTCCCACCTTGCTGAGAGTTTTTATCAAAAATGGGTGTTGAATTTTGTCAAATGCTTTTTCTGCATCAATTGATATGACTATGTCGTTTTTGTCTCTCAATTTGTTTATGTGATGTATTATGTTTATTGATTTGCGGATATTGTACCATCCTTGCATCCCTGGGATAAATCCTACTTGGTCATGGTGTATGATCTTTCTGATGTACTGCTGGATCTGACTTGCTAGGATTTTGTTGAGGATTTTGGCATCTATGTTCATGAGGGATATTGGCCTGTAATTCTCTTTCATTGTGTTGTCTTTGTCTGGTTTTGGTATTAGGGTGATGCTGGCTTCATAGAATGAGCTTGGAAGTGTTCCTTCCTCTTGAATTTTTTAGAATAGTCTGAGGAGGATAGGGTTTAGTTCTTCCTTGAATGTTTGGTAAAACTCCCCTGTGAAGCCATCTGGCCCCGTGGTTTTGTTTGCTGGAAGCTTTTTGATTACTGCTTCACTTTCTTCCATAGTTATTGGCCTATTTCGATTTTTAGATTCTTCCTAAGTTTTGGAAGGTTGTATTTTTCTAGGAATATGTCCATTTCCTCCAGGTTGTCTAGTTTGTTGGAGTAGAGTTGTTCATAGTATTTTTTAACAATCCTTTGTATTTCTGTGCGGTCTGTTGTTATTTCTCCTCTTTCATTTCTGATTTTGTTTATTTGGGTCCTCTCTTGTTGTTTCTTGGTGAGCCTGGCTAGAGGTTCATCAATCTTGTTTATCCTTTCAAAGAACCAGTTCTTGGTTTTGTTGATCTTTTGTATTGTTTTTTTGGTCTCTATGTCGTTTATCTCTGCTGTGATCTTTATTGTTTCCTTCATTTAGCTTACACTGGGATTTTCTTGTTGCTCTCTTTCTAACTCTTTGAGTTGTAGGGTTACGTATTTATTATCATTGTTTCTTTTTTTTTTCATTAGGCTTGTAGAGCTATGAACTTCCCTCTCAAGCCTGCTTTCGCTGTGTCCCATAGGTTTTGGATTGTTTTTTTTTTTATTGTTGTTTGTTGCCATGATGTTTTTTTATTTCTTCTTTGATATCTCTGGTAACCCAGTCATTGTTTAATAGCATGCTATTTAGTCTCCATGTGTTTGATTTTTTTGGATTGTTTTTATTTTAGTTGATTTCCAGTTTTATGCCATTGTGATCTGAGAAGATGCTTGATATGATTTCTATCTGCTTGAATTTGAAGAGTCTTTGCCTGTGACCCAATATATGGTCTATCTTTGAAAATGATCCATGTGCACGTGAGAAGAATGTATATTCTGTGGCTTTGGGGTGAAATTTTCTGAAGATGTCAATTAATTCCATCTGATCTAATGAGTCATTTAGGATTGATGTTTCTTTGCTGATTTTTTTGTTTAGAGGATTTTTCCAATGGTGATAGTGGGGTATTAAAGTCCCCTACTATGATTGTATTGCTGTCAATCTCTCCCTTGATTTCCTCCAGAAGTTTTCTTATGTATTTGGGTACTCCTATATTAGGTGCGTATATGTTTACCAGAGTTATTTCTTCTTGTTGGATTGCTTCCTTTAGTATTATTAAGTGGCCTTCCTTATCTCTTTTTATGTCCTTCACTTTGAGGTCTAATTTGTCAGATATAAGTATTGCTACCCCAGCTTTTTTTTCATTTCCATTCGCCTGAAAAACCTTTTTCCATCCCTTCACCATCAGTCTGTGTGCATCTTTTTTTCTGAGGTAGGTTTCCTGTAGACAGCAGATATATGGGTCATGTTTTCTTATCCACTCATTTACCCTATTCCTTTTGACTGGGGCATTTAATCCATTTACATTTAAAGTTATTATTGATAGAAACTTGTTAGTCACCATTTTTGTTCTTTACCACAGTGTTCCTTCTTTGTTTCCTATTTTTTTTTCTTTTTACAGCAGACCCTTTAGCATTTCTTGCATTGCTGGTTTCGTGGTAATAAATTCCCATAGTCCTTTTTTTGTCTGTGAAACTCCTGATTTCACCCTCAATTTTGATTGATAGCCTTGCTGGATACAGTATTCTTGGATTCAGACCCTTCCTTTGCATGACTTTGTATATTTCATTCCATTCCCTTCTTGCCTGATGTGTTTCTGTTGAGAAATCAGTCGCTAGTCTGATGGGGGATCCTTTGTAGGTAACTTTCTGTCTCTCTCTGGCCGCTTTTAAGATTCTTGCTTTGTCGTTGGTGTTTGCCAGTTTAATTATAATGTGCCTTGGCATCAGTCTTTTGGGGTTCATTTTGTTTGGGACTCTGTGAGTTTCTTGGATTTGTGTAAGTTTTTTCTTCCCTATATCATGGAAGTTTTCTGTCATTTTTTTCAAACAGGTTTTCTATTCCTTGCTCAGTTTCCTCTCCTTCTGGCACCCCTATTATGTGGATGTTGTTTTGTTTTGTGTTGTCCCAAAGTTCTCTTAAGCTCTCCTCCTGCTTTTTATTTTTTTTTCTAGAAGCTGCTCTGCTTGGGTATTTTTTCCTACCTTGTCTTCTAGCTCACTGATGTGGTCCTCTGCTTCTTCTAGTCTACCATTGATGCTTTCTATTGAGTTCTTTATAGCAGTGATGTCATTTTTCATTTCTTCTTGGTTCTTTTTCATTTCCACTTGGTTCTTACACATATTGTTGAATTTGTCTTCCATTCTTTTCATCCACCTATGATCATTTCTCTGAATTCTTTCTCTGACAGGTTGCTTGCCTTCATTGCCTCCGTTTCGTTTACTTCCTTTTCTGGTGATGCCTGTTTTTCTTTCATATGCGGGCTGTTTCTTTGTCTCCCCATGATCTCGCTTCTCTTGGTGTTTGGTTATGTAGTTCTCTCTCTGCTGCGTTGATTTAAAGGCACAAAATACAACACAACAAAGCACAACACACAAGGCTCTGAACACAAATGTATTCATGATACAAAAAACCCCAAATAAAGGTGACCACCAGAGCAAAGAGAATTAGGAGATAAGGAAGAAAGAAGAGAAAATGAAAAAGGAGATAAAGAAAAGAAAAGGAGTGCAAAAATGAAGTTAGGGAAAGGAAAAAAAAAGGAAGAGAGAGAAGAAAGAGAATGAAATAGAAGAGGGGAAGAAACTATTTATATGGAGAGAAAACTCCAATAGAACAGCCACTAATCACAACAAATTCCAGCAACAGATCCCTAGAGATTAATTCAAACTGCAAACAACCACTAATATTAGGCAAGGTGAGGGAACACAGAAGCAAAAAAATAACCGGGAAAAAAAACCAACAGAAAAATAAAAATAAAAAGCAAAACAATCTCACAAACAAGCATAAAAAAACCAATATACTCAACAATCAAGCAAACAACAACAAAACGACAGAGAGGAAAAAAATTTGGATAGTGAAGAAAGAGAAGAGAGAGGTGTATATGGATTTAGAGCAGGGGATTGGAAATTAGATATATAAGTAGGGTGAAATTTTAATGGGGGTAAAAAGAAGGAATAGGGAAAATCTAAAGCAGGAATAGGGTAAGAGAAACAGGACAACAAAAGGGGAAAAGTGAGGAAGAGAGTTTTGACATAAAGGTAAAGTTGAGGTAGAGTAAAATGATGCTAAAGGAAAGATGAAAATAGAACGTAGAACACTAATCCCAAAATAAGATAAAGAGAAAATAAAATGACACTATAAAAAAGGTAAAATGGTAGTAGTAATAATACTGGTTAAAAATAAAAATGTAGTAATTAAAAAGGTAAAATCAGGTGATGAAAAAAGAAAAAAAATTAGTTTCTTGAGTAAAAGGTGAAAAAAATGTGCATTAGTGAATGTCCTCCAATTCCTCTACTCTTCTGTTTGGCACACCTTAGTCCTATCAGGTATTCAGGAGAGTGTTGAAGTTCCCTGCAATACACTGTTCCTCCGTGTTGTAAACCACAGTCCTGATTTTAAAGCAGGCCGTATTTGTTTCCCGGACTGCCTTTATTTGTGTTTACAGAAGAGTCAGTTTGTGGTTCAGTCCCTGGGTGGCAGTGTTTCTGGATTGACCTCCAAGGATATAAGTCCTCTCTAGCCAGTAGTTAGGTTTTTGGAGAGTTGACTGCCCCAGAACTGGTTCTTTCATCATTACTCCCCACTCTGATTCCCAGGTTCCATAAAAACAACTTTCCCCTGCAGTCTCTGTGAGTGACCCCAATTGGGCCATCCTTTTCGTGAGGAGTAGCAGGGCTTGTCTGAGTCCACGTAGTCGTGCTGTTTGCAATGATCCCTGGATGCTGTGGTTGTAGGGTCTATAGATGTATATGCTTCCGATATTAGCCACTCAAGATGGCGCGGTCTCTGCGGCTGAGCTGGGTGCGATTTCAGCAGCAGTGGAGGCTGCCCATTTAGGGGAGCCCTATCTGGCAGTCTCCAACAGTCCCCTTTCTCTTGGAGTCCTCTGTCTTTCCCGGCTGCAAACTGTCTCCCAGCTGAATCTCCTCTGCCAATTTGGGCTAGATGTTACTGGTTTCAGCTGCTCACCCTGTCTGCTCCGGGACAAGGCATGGAACACGTCTGTCTGTACCGCCGCCATTTTAGATCTCTCTGATTTTTTTCATTATTTTTATTGTAGTTGATTTCTAGTTTTATGCCATTGTGGTCTGAGAAGTTGCTTGTTATGATTTCTATTCTCTTGAATTTGAAGAGACTTTGCCTGTGTCCTAATATATGGTCTATCTTTGAAAATGTCCCATGTGCACTGGAGAAGAATGAATATTCTGAAGCTTTGGGGTGAAATATTCTGAAGATGTCAATTAAGTTCATCTGATCTAGTGAGTCATTTAGGATTGCTGTTTCTTTGCTGATTTTTTTTTTGTTTAGAAGATTTATACAGTGATGTCAGTGGAGTATTAAAGTCCCCTACTATGACTGTATTGCTATCGATTTCTCCCTTGATAGCTTCCAGAAGTTTTTTTTATGTATTTGGGTGCTCCTATATTGGGTGCATATATGTTTACCAAAGTTATATCTTCTTGTTGAATTGCTCCCTTTAGTATTATGTAGTGGCTTTCCTTATCTCTTGTTATGGCCTTTACTTTGAGGTCTATTTTGTCAGATATAAGTATTGGAACCCCAGCTTTTTTCTCATTTCCATTTGCCTGAAAATTTTTTTCCATTTTTTCACTCTCAGTCTGTGTGAATCCTTTGTTCTGAGGTGAGTCTCTTGCAGACAGCAAATATATGGGTCATGTTTTCTTATCCATTCAGCTATCCTGTGCCTTTTGATTGGAGCATTTAATCCATTTACATTTAATGTTATTATTGATAAATACTTGTTTGTGGTCATTTTTATTCTTAATGTTTGTGTTTCTTCTTGCCTTTCTGTTTCTTCTTTTTACAGCAGTCCCTTTAGCATTTCTTGCATTGCTGGCTTGGTTGTCATAAACTCTCCTAGCCCTTTTTTGTCTGTGAAGCTCCTGATTCCACCTTCAATTTTGAATGATAGCCTTGCTGGGTATAGTATTCTTGGAAATACTTGAATGTTGCCTCCCGAGGTCTGTCGCTGGGGAAGGGGGAGTTGCACTTACTACTGTGGGAGTGGTGCATCTTTGGAGGTGGAGGTCCCAGGGTTCGTGGGTCTGTGGGTAGGGTAGCAGGATTTTGGCTGGAGTGGATGCTGGGTCTTAGGCAGTGTCCAAGGCCTGTCTGGCTGATGGTGCTGATGAGTTCCTAGGAGAGGGCACTCTCCGCTTCAGGATGGCGTGGGTTCCGTGCCTGAGTCCCACAGTCTTTGGGGTTTAATTTTAAACTGTTTGAATAACTTTATATAACCTTAATCTCAATTTATTTAGGCTTTAATCTATACAAGGATCTTTTAACCTCTATAAAATTTCTAATTACAAACAATTGCCTGATTACCAATAATAAACAAAAAACTGAAAATACTATCTTTTTAGTTTAAAAATCCATAATTAAATTATCAGAAATACCAATCAGAAAGGATATATGCACCCCTATGTCCATAGCAGCACAATTTACCATAGCTAAGATTTGGGAACAGCCTAAGTGCCCATCAGCAGATGAGTGGATTAAAAAACAGTGGTATGTCTACACAATGGAATACTATGCTGTGGTAAAAAAGAAGGAGTTCTTACCATTTGCAACAGTATGGATGGAACTGGAGAGTATTATGCTAAGCGAAATAAGCCAGTCAGAGAAAGATAAGTATCACATAATGTCATTCATTTGTAGAATATAATGAACAACATAAACTGATGAACAAAAACTAATCCAGAGACAGAGAAGCATCGATTAGACTGTCAAACCTCAGAGGAAAGGTAGGGGAGGGCAGGGGTAAGGGGGAGAGTTCAACCAAAGGACTTGTATGCATGCATATAAGCATAACCAATGGACACAGACACCAGGGGGGTGAGAGCATGAGTGGGAGTGGGTGGTCAATGGAGGGATAAGGACACATATGTAATACCTTAATCAATAAAGAAAGAATAAAATAAAATAAAAAATAATTAAATTTTCATAGCAAAGCAAACAATTCTAGTCTTTTAAAAAATAATATAATGTTTTAGTCTGCTAAAGTAATGGAACCAGTTGATAAACAAGTATTTCATATTGATACACAGAGCAGTATAACTTGGTAAAAATGTTTATATCCATTGTTCCATGCTAATTTTCATATATGACATTTTATTATTTTATGTTAATTGTCATTACCTAAAATAAAAAATCTATTGACTTTATTATATTGAACTTTTTACATCTTCAAGGTACCCCTCTCTGTTCCTCCATCTCCAGCAAGCTATACATAGATACTTACTCAATGTCTCCATTAATTCTGCATTTGATAGATGGCAGTTGAGGCATATTGGGTTTCCACAGATATTAATTTGTCCTGAAAACAGGCCTAAAGTTTGAAGTCCAGGGATCACTTGGCAAATTCCCTTTAAACTAAGTACAATAATAAACAGAAAACTGGGAATGATAGTTCTAAAAGACCACACAGAAGAAAAACCAATAGTAGACTTGCTGTGTTTATCTGTGACTAGCTTTGTTAAATTAACTTTCAGAAGCTTTATGTCTATTAGGATTTATACATGCTAATGTATGAATGCTTTCATATTACATCATTCAGCATATACTACCAAGTCACATTTCAAACCAATCATATAAGCAAAATAATAACTTTAAGCTAACAAGATACATTATGGTTATTCAATAACATTTTTTACATTTACATTTTTGAGAACACATTTTTAATATTCTATTATGATTCAGAATTAAAAACTATCTGTTTATCATTACTGGAATATTTTAAGGGAAAATTTGGTATATGTGACTAATGATTCACAAATCACTTAGTAGTTTTGTATTATGTACAAAAGATCAATATTTCATATATCTATTACACAGTTATTCATTCAAAATTTGATGTAAATAAATTTAAAATAACAATGTATTAATACCTATTATGGATAAAAACAGACTAAGTGATTATATTACTGCAGGTTTATTCTTACACAGATTTTTCTCATGCTAAGATATTAATTGAATATCATTCATCCTAGAGTTCATGTTTGTGTTGTATTTATACTAGATATATTATGCTACTTGCATTAATTTTTCTTTCTGTTATTTTTATGGATGACATGCCATGTTAAGAAGAAGAAAAAAATATAATCAAATTAGTAATTGGAAATGCGTAACTTGCCAATAAATGTATGACAACTCCATTCTTAGATTATTAATGAACTCTAAGGGCTCTTTCAGTCCCATGGTTTTTTAATATGTTTGATAAAATCTAAGAAGAACTTTCTGTTTCTTCACCCTGATGACAAACAGTAGAGTAAGGAAGAAATTTGAGATGTGTGGATAATAATATTTAAAATGAAAAGAGTTAGGCCCCCAAAAAACAAAATTAGAATTGAAAGAGGTGAAGTAACAACTGATCCCACAGAAATACAAAGGATCATTAAAAAAATACTATGAACAAATTTATTCCAACAAATGGGACAACCTGGACAAAATGGACATATTCCTAGAAAAATAAAACCTTCCAAAACTCAATAAGGAAGAATCAGAAAACTTGAATAGGCCAATAAATACCAATGAAATTGAAGCAGTAATAAAAATACTCCCAGCAACCAAAACCCTTGGTCTGGATGGTTTCAAAGGGGAGTTTTACCAAATATTCAAAGAGAAACTAACACCTATCCTCCTGAAACTACTCCAAAAAATACAAGAGGAAGGAATATTTCCAAATTCTTTCTATGAGGCTAGCATTACCCTAATTCCCAAACCATATAAAGACAGGACAAAGAAAGAGAACTACAAGCCAATATTTCTGATGAACATAGATGCTAACATCCTCAACAAAATGTTAGCCAATCAGATCCAGCAGTACATTAAAAAGACCATACACCACAAACAAGTGAGATTTATTCCAGGAATGCAAGAGTTGTACAATATTCACAAATCAATAAATGTCATACAGCACATAAACAGATTGCAAGACAAAAATCACATGACCATATAAACTGATGCAGAAAAAGGATTCAACAAAATCCAACACCCTTTTTAGATAAAATCTCTCAGTAAAGTGGGAATAGAGTGAGCATAACTCAACACAATAAAAGCTTTATATGACAAACCTACAGCCAACATCATACTTAATGGGCAAAAACTAAAACCATTTCCCCTAAGAACAGGAACAAGAATGGGATGCCCTCTTTTACCACTCTTGTTCAACATAGTACTGGAAGTGCTAGCCATAGCAATCAGACAAAAAGAAGAAATAAAAGGCATCCATTGGAAAGGAGGAAATAAAACTCATTATTTGATACTGTACATTGAAAACCTTAAAGACTCCATCAAAAAACTAGTTGATTTAATAAATAAATTCAGAAAAGTAGCAGGATAAAAAATTAACACCCAAAAATCCATGGCATTTTTATACACCAATAATGAATTCTATGAAAGAAACTAAAAAACAATCCAATTTACTATTTCAACAAAAAATTAAGATACTTAGAAATAAACTTATCCAAGGAGGTAAAAGACTTGTACTCAGAAATCTACAGGACGTTGAAAAAAGAGATAGAGGAAGATATGCACAAGTGGGAGAATATACAGTGTTCATGGATTGGTAGAATCAACATCATTAAAATGTCCATACTACCAAAAACAATCTACAGATTCAATACAATCCCAGTTAAAATACCAATAGCATATTTCACAGACCTAGAAGGAACACTCCATAAATTTATATGGAACCAAAAAAGACCCCAAATAGCCATAGCAATCTTGAGAAAGAACGACAAAATTTGAGGGATCACAATACCAGATATCAAGTTAGACTTCAAAGCCACTATACTCGAAACAGTCTGTTACTAGCACAAAAACAGGCATATAGATAAGTGGAATAGAACAGAAAACTTAGAAATTGACCCAACCCACTATGCTCAATTAATATTAGACAAAGGAGGCAAGAACAAACAATGGAGCAGAGATAAGCTCTTCAATATATGGTGTTGGGAAAATTGGACAGGTATATGCAAAAAAAAATAAGAAAGAAACTAGACCACCAATTACACCATACATAAGAATAAACTCAAAATTGATAAAAGACTTGAATGTAAGATGTGAAACCATAAAAGTCCTAGAAGAAACCATAGGCACCAAAATCTCAGACATCTCTTGTAGCAAGATCTTTACTGATATATCTCCTAAGAAATGAAAACTAAGGATAAAATAAACATATGGGACATTAAAATGAAAAGCTCTGCACTGCAAAAAAAAAAAAAAAAAACATCAACAAAATAACAAGAAAGCCCATTACATGGGGAACAGACTTGCCAATAATACATCCAGTAAGGGGTTATTGTCCAAAATATATAGGGAACTCATACAATTTACCAAAAGGAAGACAAACAATCCAATTAAAAAATGGGCAATAGACACTTCTCCAAAAGTGGACATACAGAAAGCCAGGAGACATATGAAAAAAATGCTTAAAGTCACTAATCATCCAAGAGATGCAAATCAAAATGACAATGAGATATCACCTCACATCTGTCATAATGGCTATCATCAACAAATCAACAAAGGACAAGTGTTGGGGAGGTTGTGGAGAAAAGGGAACCATCATACACTGTTGGTGGGAATTCAGACTGTTGCAGCCATTATGGAAAACAGTATGGAGTTTCCTCCAAAAGTAAAAAATGGAACTCACATTTGACCCAGTAATCCCACTACTAGGAACATATCCTAAGAAACCCAAAACACTCATCAGAAAGAATATATGCACCCTTATGTTCATAGCAGCAAAATTTACAATAGCTAAGATTTGGAAACAGCCTAAGTGCCCATCAGCAGATGAGTGGATAAAAAAAATCAAACAAAAAAACCCCACAAAACTGTGGTACATTTACACAATGGAGTACTCTGCAGCAATAAAAAAGAACTCTTACCATTTGCAACAGCATGGATGAATCTTGAAAGTATTATGCTAAGCAAAATTAGCCAGTCAGAGAAAGTATGTATCACATGATCTCTCTTATATGTGGAATCTAATGAACCAAATAAACTGATTAACAAAAATAGACCCAGATACATAGAAGCAGGAGCAGACTGTTGAACCTCAGAGGGAAGGTATGGGAGGGTGGGTGGGAAGAGATCAACCAATGAACTTGCATGCATATATGCATAACCCGTGAACACAGACAATGGGGTGGTGAGGGTTTGGGGGGCTGGGGCAGGAACGGGCTGGAAGAGGTTAATTGGTGGAAAAGGAAGGACCTATGTAATATTTTCAACAATAAAGGTTTAAAAAAATAAAACACAAGAAGAAAATTTGAAAGTAAAATTCAATTTTTATTTCAGTTACCAGGGATATGTTCTGGGTCAGACTTTCAATGCATACAAAGGGATAGGTGAATGTATTCTTAAAAGCAAATTAGAATTTTTGACAAGCATAATATGTACCTAATTGCATGAGGAGTATTGGATTATTTCAATCATCTGAAGTTTTTATTTAAGATAAATATTGTCTATTTCTTTAACAAAATCATTGCAACATTCCCCCAAAATGCACTATCTTTCTTTACACAAACTTTTCAAGTAAAACATGCATGTCTTATGATGAAAAGAAATACTGGAGTTGTAAATCTGAACATCTTAGTGCAAAGATAGACTAATCAACCCAGAGTTCCAATGTACAGGGACTACTCAGTATGAAGGGTCATGTTGTGGGAATTTTTATATCACTATGTTAAGGTTGGTGGCTTTTGGCTAGCATATCCACACCTAAGGACTGGAAAGGGCTGTATTTAGCATTTTAGAAGCATAACATGTATGTTTAAATAGAAATTTCTCACTGCACATTTCCAATACAGACACTTACATATACTGAAAAAATAACCTGGTAACTACTAAATTTCAAGCTTTAAGCTTAATCCATCTTCTGGGAGAAAAAAACAATACTATATATTAAAGTCTATTAATGATTTGTGCAGAAAAGCTAATATGTTTCAAGTGATTTATGTTCTGCAAGTCATTGATCTAATGCTGTTCATATTCATACTTAGATATGTTAATTGTATATGAAATAATTAAAATTATTACTTTATGTGATTTCTAATTAATTGTTCTATCTTTTCATAACAAATCAAATTGGACTACCATTCCTCTTAACCCATAGTTCTGTAGCAGACCCAAATCATGTAAAATAAATTTTGTTATATATAATCAACTCAAGCCTTTCAGAACAAAAGATGCTAAATATGTTTAGTTTACATGAGAAGAATCAGTACATTTTAAAAAAATGGTCAGAGGACCTAAATAGACAATATGTTTGTCTATTTTTTCATTTATGTTATTTTCCCATTGATGTTATTTATCTGTTTGAATTGAACTCAGTATATTGGCTGATGGTCTTAAGAGAACAAAAATAAACTTTTATATATGTTTTTATTCAATTTGAATAGAAGCCCGTATATGCCTGCGACTGTGTCCTAAAGGCTGATTTCCCTGGGGAGTCATTACCATGCAGCTCACGTTGTCGCTCACCTACACTGTTGAACTTGCTATAAAATAACCTGCAAAACAGTACAAGTTATTATGTGTCATAGGACAGATTTATGATAAACTCAGTTTGAAACAAAGTAATGAATTCTTGACATTTATCCTGTCTCTAATAACGACTACTAATTCCATCAGATTTAATTTTATACAAGGAGGTTACATTTTCTGTCTTATATAGAAATTCCTCACACAATCCCTAGTTGGATATGATTTATGACTATATGCATTTCCCTATAACAAATAAAAATGTGGAACATTTTGAAACTACCAAACTAGTTACCAGAGGTCATTATGACCCTCTATTCAGATTAAACTTTGGAAGCTTTTTGCACTGGACAAATTAAAACTAACCAACCATCTCCTAACAAATTTAAGAGACAGTAATTCTCTGTTAAAAATTAGAGATGTTTTATATTATTGCATAGTGTTAATGGTGAATATTATGAAAATATACTCTAAACTAGTGAAACTCAACAAATTGTAAGCAGATATAGTGGTTTTTTTTTTAACCCACTTGATTATTGTGCTCCTTCTGGTCCGTATGAGAGTAGGATGGATTTCTGTGCCCATGTCGGAGGGCTGCAGGGAGTGGGCTTATTGGGAGTATAGAAGGAGTGTGGTGGCTGATAGATAGAGGTTCTGTAAAAACACTTCTCAGAAGTGGGAGGAATTAATCCTTCAAGTTTTGTCACTGGGTCTTTATATTGCTGCCATAATGATGCTCTAGTTACTAGTCTAGTATGTGAAGTCACAAACAGGGAAAGAAGTGAGGATGCAGGAAAGGAAAATAAGTTTCTATTATAATTCAGTGATTCAGATTTGGAATGGTACCACTCTTTGAAGTTATTTCAAATTTAAGAATACTGTAGTACATTATATATTTGAATACATATATTTGAGAATAATTTGTATTCTCATGATAAAAAGTAATGTTTGATGCAGAAAACAGTGCTATTTATAAGAATGTTTATTAATAATTCAATCTGCTTGAATTCACTGATTTCACTGATTGTTTTGGTATATTTTTAAACTTTATTTTTATTGTTTACACTATTACAGCTGTCACCATTTCCCCTCTCCCCCACTTTGTATAGCTCCACCAAGCTCTGGCCAACACACCACACAGTTATCTGTGTCTATGGGCTATATATAGTCTTTAGATAATCCCTTCACCTTCTTTCTTCTAGTTCCCTGCTCCCCCACCCCTCTGACAGTTGTCAGTCTCTTCCATGTATCCATGTCTCTGTTTCAATTTTGTTCCTCAGTTTATTTTGTTCATTAGATTCAATATACAAGTGAGATCATATGGTATTTTTCTTTCTCTGACTGGCTTAGCATAATAGTCTCCAGGTCCCTCCATGCTGTATCAAAGGGTAAGAGATCCATTTTTTTTTTACAGCTGCATAGTTAGTATTCCATGGTGTAAATATACTATAGCTTTTTTTATCCACTCATTTACTGATGGGCATTTGAGCTGTTTCCAGTTCTCAGCTATTGTAACGTGCACTGGTACGAACATAGGGGTGCATATATCCTTTCTGATTGGTGTTTCGGGTTTCTTAGGACATAGTCCTAGAAGTGGGATCCCTGGGTCAAATGGGAGTTCCATTTTTAATTTTTTGAGGAAACGCCATACTGTTCTCCACAGTGGCTGCACCAGTCTGCATTCCCACCAGCAGTGCACGAGGGTTCCCTTTTTCTACATCATAGTCAGTACTTGTTTGTTGATTTATTGATTATAACCATTTTGACATGTGTGAGGTGATAACTCACTGTGGTTTTAATTTCCATCTCTCTAATGATTAGGGATGTTGAGCGTTCTTTCAGTTGTCTCTTGGTCATTTGTATGTCCTCTTTGGAGAATTATCTATTCAGGTCCTCTGATCATTTTTTAACTGAATTGTCTTCCTTCTTTTGATTTGTATGAGTACTTTATATATTTTGGGAATTAACCCCTTATCAGATGGATCATTCACGAATATGTTCTCCCGATCTGTGAGTTCCCTATCATTTTTTTAAAATTTATTTTTTATTTATTTTATTTTTTAATTCCTTTTCATTTTGTTGATGGTTTCTTTCGCTGCACAGAAGCTTCTTAGCTTGATGCTGTCCCATTTGTTTATTTTTTTTCTTTGTTTCCCTTATCCTAGAATATATATTGACAAAAATGCTGCTATGAGAGAAATCAGAAATTTTACTGCCTATAGTTTCTTCTAGGATTTTAACTCATGACTTATTTTTTAAGTATTTCATCTCTAAAAATGTTAAGTTTATAATTTCATTTAGATTGTCCAACTGATTTTTAGTATAATTACTGCTTTTTTTGTTTTTTAAAGCTTTATTGAGGTATAATCGACATACAAAAATGCAAATTTTTATTGTATACATTTTGATGAGTTAGGGCACCTGTGATATCATCATCACAACCAAAATACTAAATATATCCATCACCTCCAAGTTTTTTCATTTTTTGTGGTAAGAATGCAGTACAATTATGTTTTGTCATCACTTTTAACAGAGCATAGCAATAGCAAAATCAGTAAATTGCTGTACATTTTACAAAGTTTTTTTTCATTAATTAATTATTTATACATTGGTTACTTTGTGTCATTCACTGTGTTCTTTCTCAGAGATACAGTAATATATAAGACAGTAGGCATTTTCTATCAAAGAGTTTAATCTCAAGAAAAAAAGAAACATTAAAAATAACATAAATTATTAATTTAAATGAAAATTCATACCACAAAAAGACATATGGAGTGCTTCTAACAAAACTATAATCTGGGAGTCTTATGTTACTTGGAGGGTGGTCAGAAAAGGCTTCCCCTACCTCCTTTGAAATTCACAAACTCTGAGATAGTAAGAGCTATTTCTATTATTATCCCCATTTTGAATATGTACTAACTGAGGGCAAAGAAAGTGACAAAACAGAGATTCAAAATGACAAAAAACACACACACACACACACAAAAAAAAAAAACCCAAAGGAGGTAGGACAGTGGTTCTCAACCTTCCTAATGCCGCAACCTTTTAATACAGTTCCTCATGTTGTGGTGACCCCAACCATAAGATTATTTTCTTTGCTACTTCATAACTGTAATTTTTGCTACTGTTATGAATAGTAATGTAAATATCTGATATGCAGGATGTATTTTTATTGTTACAAATTGAACATAATTAAAGCATAGTGATTAATCACAAAAACAATATGTAATTATATATGTGTTTTCCGATGGTCTTAGGCGACCCCTGTGAAAGGGTCATTTGACCCCACAAAGGGGTCGCGACCCACAGGTTGAGAACCGCTGAGGGAGGATATATATTTGCAGAGGTTGGAGTGGTAAAATGCAAAAGGTAGGGTGAGACAAAGTGGAAAAACACTTTCTTTTCTCTTATACTGTATGTAAACTTTGCTGAAAAGTCAAAAGAGAAACCTACTCAATGAAACAATATTTCTTCCCACACCAAAGTGCAATTTGGTGTTGATCAGATCATAACAGTTTTCCAGATAAGATCACTATCTGTTGTTTGCATATAAAAATGGTTGAGCATTTTATACCTGGACAAACAGCAGCAGGCCCAGAGCTAAGATAAATGAATAATACATTGAATAAAAGTTAAATTTGAGAAAAAGTGACTTTTTTCATAGCTAACTTTCTAAAGTGGATGCAGGTTGGTTATTCAACATGTGCAAGGAATGAAACCATGAAGAAAACCACTACTGTGTTATGTATGTAACAACTGGCAGAGTCTGTGGATTCAGTCAAATAACTGTCCTAGTCAGTAAAGAATTACTTAATTAAGTATTTAACAAAGTTGACTGTTTTGATAACTTCATTGACTAGTTAACGTAACATTATGTGGCTGATCCCTGTAGTCAAAGCATTGTGTTTAACGGAGGTAACAATAACTTTGTTATATATATCAGACTACACCTTGAATACTGGTCTCACTTCTGGGTTCCACCATTATGTGTTAATATTTACATTTCAACACTCATATAATTTTGTATCATTTATAAAAAAATAATACTTTTCATCTGATGTTTAGTTCTAAGTTATTTTTTCATTGCATGTGGAGGTACAGAGAAAGTGAACCATAACCTTCCTGATATGGAGGGCCTCTAGTGATATAATCCAGTTATTAGTGCCATTCTTGAAAAAGAAATTAAAGGAATTCTGTCACGAGATTTTTAAACATCTGTATAAGAGCATGTAGGGCTTATAGAGAGAAGAATCAAATGTTGGCATACTGAGGAAATATATTTAAAATGTAGTGAACTTTTATGCAGCTAATTGTATTTTTTATGCTGGTGTTCGAAAAAAAAATTATATGTTCTTATTTAGCAAAGCAATTTGACAACTCAATGCTAATCTTATATAATAAAAGGCTAATATGTACATTGTCCCCTTGACTGGGAATTTGACGAGGAGGTGAGGCCAGCTGGCCAACTACCTGTGGCCCCTCCCCCGGGCAGCCCAACCCCCAATCAACCCCCCCACCCCAATCGGGGACGGGGCTGGCCAGTCAACCTCCTGTGTCCCCTCTCCTCCAGCCAGACCCCACCCATGCACAAATTCCTGCATCAGGCCTCTAGTTTCCTTATACACATATACAAAATAAAATCAAATTTACTAGTTTGTATAATTAAAATTTTTAGAAATACTGAAATAGATGAGCCTCAAGGTCCTTTTCTATGTTAAATGTCTATGATTAAATTTTTTGAGAGGATGACAGAAGAGGGTGGATATCTCTTTATAATTATTTGATAACTTTGTCTTAATAAATTTATCAGAAAATGTTTCCCCTTCAGAGTAGGACTGACCAACCTGAAGGTCCTATACCTCTAGTAAGGGCAGAAGGTATTGTAAAGATAGGCAAATGGAGCATAACATATCTAAGTTAAGGATATCCTGCTTTAAAATTTTATTATTGCTATCTATATCCTGTTCTTCTCCACTGTTTTACTGTGTCTGGATGAACTTCCTTGTGAAGTATTTTTCTGTCTGAATGTCTCTACAATTTAAAAAATTATTAAATTGGAAGGTGTCATTAGAAAATGGCTCAGTTACTAGTGAGTGAATGATTTCATGCATATAAAGAAAAAGAAGTCATTAGGAATTGTATTTCCAGTATCAGAGTCTTACAAGTGTTATTTTACTCAGTTTTACATAATATCTTGTGTTCTTGTTTGGGGTGTGAATTGTGTTGAATGCAATTTGGTACAGATGAGATCATAACAGTTTTCCAGATAAGATCCATGTTTGTAGTGTGCATGTAAAATTGTTTGAGAATTTCATACCTGGACAAAAATACTTCACTTATATTAAATTATTATTTTTCACACACTGCAACAAAAGCTTTTATAAACCTCATAAACATATGTAATGTTAATTTGCATGTTTGATTAAAGATTCAATGTCAGAAAGTTTTTACTATCTCTGATGCTAAGTCTTGAGTAAATGTTACCTACTGTTTCAGTAAAACTTTTTTAATTTTAAAATTTATTTATAATTATAGTTTACATGTGATATTATATTAATTTCAGGTGTACAACATAGTGGTTCAACATTTATATACCTCACAAAGTGATCACCATAATAAGTCTAGTAACCATTTGTCATCTTACATAGTTATTATGATACTAGAGGCCTGGTGCACAGAATTTGTGCATGGAGGGGGGGTTCCCTCAGCCCAGCCTGCACCCATTCCAATCGGGGACCCCTGGGGGATGTCCAACCACCCACAGGGATCAGGCCTAAACCAGCAGTCAGACACCTCTCTCACAATCTGGGAGTGCTGGCTCTTAACCATTCACCTGTCTGCCTGTCTGATCACCCCTAACCTCTCTGCCTGTCTGCCTGATCGCCCCTAACTGCCTCTGCCTGCTTGCCTGATCACCCCTAACTGCCCTCCCTTGCCAGCCTGATCTCCTCCCCAACTGCCCTTCCCTGCCACCCAATCTTGCTCCCAACTGCCCTCCTCTGCCAGCCAATTTGGTTCTGATTGGTCAGT
Organism: Myotis lucifugus; assembly: GCF_000147115.1. Taxonomy (NCBI): domain Eukaryota; kingdom Metazoa; phylum Chordata; class Mammalia; order Chiroptera; family Vespertilionidae; genus Myotis; species Myotis lucifugus. Next base: position 3,212,269 of record NW_005871052.1, read on the forward strand.
TTCTACGCCAGTCAACATCAAAAGCTCTGCATCCTAGGCAGCCATTGGCTCCTCACAGTTGACCCAGCATCAAAAGCTCTGACTCCTAGGCAGCCAGTCAGTGTGAAAAGCTCCCCAGATTTGGTTCTGATTGGTCAGTTTCTATGCCAGTCAGTGTGAAAAGCTCCGCCTCCTAGGCAGCCATTGGCCCCTCACAGTTGACCCAGATTTGGTTCTGATTGGTCAGTTTCTATGCCAGTCAGCATCTCGGGGCCTATCAACAGGGCCTGATCAGAAAGGCGGGGTTGATCAGCAGCCCTGGTGGAGGCCTGGAGAGAAATGGAGGCATGGCTGTTGGCCCGCCGGGAGAGAAAGAGAGGCAAGTTCTGATCAACAGCTGCCACAGAGGCTACGGATCAGACCCTTCCTCTCTTTTTGCAGGCCTCTCTCCGGCCTTGATCCTCAGCCCCCTAGGCAGTCAGTGCTGGGTCAGGGCACCCGCAGCCATGGCAACCCAGCACTGACTTCCGGTCTGGTGAGCCTTCGGTCATAACGGCCATTATTACCCTGGCTGTTTATTATATAGATTGTTGACTATATTCCCTATACTGTCATTATATCCCTATGATTTATTTTATGGCTAGAATTTTGTATTTCTCAATCCTCTTCCCCTGTTCTGCCTATCCCTTCACATTTCTCCTTTCTGGAAACCATCAGATTGTTTTCTGTATCTATGAGTTTTTTTCTGTTTCATTTTGTTTATTTGTTTGTTTTATTTTTAGATTCCACATATAAGTGAACTCATACCACATTTGTCTTTCCCTAAGTTATTACACTTAACATAACACACTCTAAGTCCAATCATGTTGTTGTAAATAGCACAATTTGATTCTTTTTCATGGATGAATAATTTTTCATTTTATATATATACATCACATCTTCTTTACCCCTTTATCTGTAGGTGGTTTCCACATCTTGGCTATTGTAAACAATGCTGTGATAAACATAGGGTTTCATATATCTTTTTGAATTATTTTTCATTTTCTTTGAATAAATATTTAAATGTGGAATTACTGGATAATATGGTAGTTCTACTTTTATTATCTGAGGAGTCTCCACACTGTTTTCTATAGTGGCTGTACCAGTTTACTATCCCACCAACAGTGCAAGAAAGTTCTGTTTTTTCCACCTCATCTTCAACAATGTTTATTGTCTTTTGGGTAATAGAATACCTGGCAGATGTAAAGTGATATCTCATTGTGGTTTTGATTTTCATTTTTCTGATGATTTGTGATGCTGAGCATCTTTTCATGCATCTGTGGGCTATCTGCATGTCTTCTTTCGAGAAATGTCTACTTAGGTCCTCTGCCCATTTTACATTGGATTGCTTTTTATATTAAACTAGAGGCCCGGTGCATGAAATTCGTGCATGGGGGGTCCCCTCAGCCCGGCCTGCACCCTCTCCAATCCGGGACCCCTCGGGGGATGTCCGACTGCCAGTTTAGGCCCAATCCCGAGAATTGGGCCTAAACTGTCAGTCAGACATCCCTCTCACAATCCTGGACTGCTGGCTCCTAATCGTTTACCTGCCTGCCTGCCTAGTCACCCCTAACTGCCCCCCCCCCCCCCGCGGGCTGTTCAAGCCGGACAGCCGCTGGGGGGCAGCCGGACACCCCTGTGAGACCCCCAAGGACGGTGCCCGGGGCTCCCTAGTAAGGGCAGGCTATCTCGCTTGTTGAGTTGCACTAAATAACCCACCCCCTTGGTGTTGGATAAAGGGGCAAAATCCGTGGGGGGCCGCGGCGTCCTTTTAGCAAGAATTCCTATATTTAAAAGAAGGATTGTATGCATTATTTATATATTTAGGATATTAGCCCCTTATGAGATGTATAAATTTGCATATAATTTGCAAATATCTTCTCCAGTAGGTGGCTGTTTCATTTTGTTGATAGCTTCTCTTATTGTGAAAAGCATTTTAGCTTGGTATAGTCCCAATATTTTTATTTTTGCTTTTGTTGCCTTTGCCCAAGTAGACATGTCCAAAATAATGTTGATAAAACCAATACCAAAGAGTTTGCTACTTATATTTCCTTCTAGGAATTTTATGGTTTTAGGTCTTACATTTAAATTTTTAGTCAAATTGACTTTATTTTTGTGTATGCTGTAGGAATATTGTGTAGTTTCATTTTTTGCATGTATCTGTCTAGTTTTGTCAACACCAATATTTGAAAGGACTTTGGGTGGTGGGCATACAATGCAATATACAGATCATGTATCATAAAAATGTAAACTTAAAACCTATATAATCATATTAACCAATGTCAACCCAATCAATTTAATAAAAAAGACAGAACTTATTTTCCCCCATTGTATATTCTTGCCTCCTTTGTCATAGGTTAATTAACTATATAAGCATAGATTTATTTCTAGGCTCTCTGTTTATTCTATTGACCTATGTGCATGTTTTCATGCCAGTACTATACTCTTTTGATTACTATAGCTTTGTTTTTTAAAATGTATTTTTATTGTTGAAAGTATTACAGAAGTCCCTTCCCCCCCATTGACCCCCTCCATCCTGGCAACCCTCTAGACCTTCACTACACTATTGTCTCAGTACATGGGTCATACATATATGCATATAAGTATAATTAGAATTCAGGAAGCATGATGCCTTTAACTTTGTTCTTTTATCTCAGGATTGCTTGGGCTAATCAAGGTCTTTTGTTGCTCTATACCATAATATTATGATTATTTTTTCTAATTCAATGAAAGAAGTCATTGGAATTTTGGCAGGCATTGCATTAAATTTGTACATTTCTTTGGATGGTATGAACATTTTAATGATATTAATTCTTCCTATCCATGAATATTATATACCCTTCTGTTTATTTGTGTCTTCTTCAATTTCTTTCATCAATGACTTATAGTTTTCAGAGTACAGGTCTTTTAACTGCTTGTTAAAATTTATGCCTCCATATTTTACTTCTTTTGTTGCAATTGTAAATACAATAGTTTTTTTTTAATTTCTCTTTCTGAGAGTTTGTTATTAGTGTATGGAAAAACAGCATATTTATGAATAGTCATTGTTAATCCTATAACTTTACTAAATTAATTTATTAGTTCTAATAGTTTGTTGGTGGAATCTTTAGTGTTTTCTATGCATAGTAAAGTGTCATCTGTAAATAGTCACAATTTTACTTCTTTCTTTCCCTATTTGGATACCTTTTATTTTTTGGTTTCTCTGGATAGAACTCCCAGTACTATGTTGAATAAGAATGGTGACTCTGGGCATATATGTCTATTTCCTGATCTTAGATAAAAATGATTTCAGGTTTTTACCACTGATTATGATAACTGAAGGTTTGTCATATATGGACTTTATTATGTTGAGGTATGTTCCTTCTATACACATTTGTTGAGAGCTTGTTTAAAAAATATAAATGGATGTTGAATTATGTTAAAATTTTTCTGCATCTATTGGGATGATCATATGATTTTTTATTCCTTATTAGGTTTATGTGTTATATCACATTGTTGATTTATGAGCATATAACCATACTTGCATACCTGTAATAAATTCCCTTGATAGCAGTGTATGATTTTTTAAATGTATTACTGAATTCAGTTTGCTAATACTTTGTTGAGAATTTTTAAATCTGTGCATTCAATATCTTTGGTTGATTACCTTCCATCCACCCACTCTCTCCTGCCTTATCTCCAAGATTCCACACTCTGTTCCATGCTTCCATGTCTCTGGATCCATTCGGTTCATCAGTTCATGTTGTTAATTAGATTCCACATATGAGTGAGATCATGTGATACTTGTCTTTCTCTGACAGACTTATTTCACTTAGCATGATACTCTCCAGGTCCCTCCATGCTGTCTCAAAGGGTAAGAGATTTATCTTTTTAACTGCTGCATAGTATTCTGTGGTATAAATGTAGCACGGCATTTTTATCCACTCATTTACTAATGGACATATGGGATGTTTCCAGATCTTAGCTACTGTAAATTGAGCTGCTATGAACATAGGGGTGCATACATTCTTTCTGATTGGTGTTTCAGCTTTCTTAGGATATATTCCTAGAAGTTAGATCACTAGGTCAAATGGCAGTTCCATATTGAATTTTTTGAGGAAACTGCATTCTGTTTGCCTTAATGGCTACACCAGTCTGCCTTCCCACCAGCAGTGTGCTAGGGTAACCTTTTCTCCACATCCTCCCCAGCACTTGTAATTTGGTAACCTTTTCTCCACATCCTCCTCAGCACTTGTCATTTGTTGATTTGTTGATGGTAGCCATTCTGACATGTGTGAGGTTCATATGTATGAAAAAATGCTCAAAGTAAAAAAAACTTTACCTCCTTGGTTAAGTTTATTCCTCTTTGTCCACTTTGGAGAAGCGTCAATTTAGGTCCTTTGCCCAGATTTTAATTGGATTGTTTGTCTTCCTTTTGTTAAGTTGTATGAGTTCCTTATATATTTTGGAAATAAACCTTTATCAGATGTTCATTGACAAATATGTTCTCCCATACAGTTGGCTACCCTTTTGTTCATGGTTTCTTTTGCTGAGTAGAAGCTTTTTATTTTGATGTAGTCCCATTTGTTTATTTTCTCCTTAGTTTCCTTTGCCCTAGGAGATGTATCTGTATGAGAGATGTCTGAGATTTTGCTGCCTATGGTTTCTTCTAGGCTTTTTATAGTTTCAGGACTTACATTTAGGTCTTCTATCCATTTTGGGTTTATTCTTGTGTATGGTGTAAGTTGGTGGTCTAGTTTCACTTTTTTGCATGTATCTGTCCAATTTTCCCAACACCATTTGTTGAAGAGACTATCTGGACTCCATTGTATGATCTTGCCTCCTTTGTGAAATATTAACTGAGCATAATGGCTTGGGTCAATTTCTGGGGTCTCTGTTCTGTTCCATTCATCTATATACCTATTCTTGTGCCAGTACCAGGCTGTTTTGATTATGGTGGCTATGTAATATAACTTGATATCTAGTATTGTGATTCCTCCAAATTTGCTCTTCTTTCTCAATATTGCTGCAGCTACTTGGGGTCTTTTTTGGTTCCATATAAATTTTTGGAGTATTTGTTCTAGATCTGTGAAATATGCTGTTGGTATTTTAATAGGGATTGCCTTGAGTCTGTAGATTGCCTTGGGAAGTATGTACATTTTAATGATGTTGATTCTGCCAATTGATGAATGCGGAATATTCTTCCACTTGTTTATATCTTCTTCTATCTCTTTTATCAATATCCTGTAGTTTTCCAAGTACAAGTCTTTTACCTCCTTGGTTAAGTTTATTCCTAAGTATCTTAATTTTTTGTTGCAATGGTAAAGATATTGTGTTGTTGTTTTTTTAGTTTCTCTTTCTGAGAATTCACTATTGGTGTATAAAAAAAACCATTAATTTTTGGATGTTGATTTTGTATCTTGCTACATTGCCAAGTTCATTGATCACATTTAGTAGATTTTTGGTGGAGTCTAGAGTTTTCTATGTATATCATACCATCTGGGAATAATGAGAGTTTTACTTCCTCCTTTTCAATTTGTATGTCTTTTATTTCTTCTTTTTGTCTAATCACTGTGGTTAGGACTTCCAGTACTATGTTGAATAACAGTGGTGAAAGAGCATATCTCTGTCTTATTCCTCATTTTAGGGGAAATGGTTTAAGTTTTTGCCCATTGAATATGGTTTGCCATATCATGTTGAGATATGCTCCCTCTATTTCTACTTTGCTGAGAATTTTTATCAAAAAAGGGTATTGGATTTTATCAAATGCTTTTTCTGCATCCATTGATATGATCATGTGATTTTTGTCTTTTAATTTGTTTATGTGATTTATCACATTTTTTATTTATTTTTTATTTGTGAATATTGTACCTGCCTTGAATCCCTGAAATAAATCCCACTTGGTCATCCTGTATGATCTTGTTAATATATTGCTGGATCCGATTTGCTAATATTTTGTTGAGGATTCTAGCATCTATGTTCATCTGGTTTTGGAATTAGGATAATGCTGGCCTCATACCAAGAGCTTTGAAGTGTTCTTTCCCCTTGGGATTTTTGGAATAGCTTGAGGAGGAGTATAGGTGTTAGTTCTTCTTTGAATGTTTGGTAAAAGTCCTCTGTGAAGCCATCTGGACCTGGGCTTTTGTTTGATGGGAGCTTTTTTCTGCTTCTAGTTCATCAGTTATTATTGGCCTATTCAGGATTTTTTATTCTTCCTGATTCAGTTTTGGGAGATTGTATTTTTCTAGGAATTTTTCTACTTCATTCACATTGTCCAGCTTGTAGGCATATAGTTATTCACAGTAGTTTCTTATAATCCTTTGTATTTCTGTAGTGTCAGTGGTTACTTTTCCACTTTCTTTTCTGATTTTATTTATTTAGGCCCTCTCTCTTTGTTTCTGGATGAATCTTGCTAACAGGTTCATCAATCTTGTTTATCCTTTGAAAGAACCAGCTCTTTATTTCATGGATTTTTTCAATTGTTTTTTGTTTATTTGTTTGTTTTGTTTTTGTTTTTAATCTGTATGTGCTTTGTTTCCTCTCTAATCTTTATTATTTCCTACTAACTCTGGGCTTTTCTTGTCCTCTTTCTAGTTTGTTAAGTTGTAGAGTTAAATAGTTTATTATTAATTTTTCTTGTTTTTTGAGGTAGGCCTATGAACTTCCCTCTCAGGACTGCTTTTACTCTGTCCCAGATATTTTGGGTTGTTGTGTGTTCATTTTGATTTGTTTCTAGAAAGTTTTTGATATCTTTCTTGATCTTGTTGGTAACCCATTTATTGTTTAATAACATGCTATTTAGCCTCCATGTGTTTGATTGTTTTGGGGTGTTTTTACTGCAGTTGATTTCTAATTTCATTCCACTGTGATTTGAGAAGATTCTTGATATTATTTCAATCTTTTTGAACTTGTAGAGACTTGCTTTGCATACTAGCATGTGGTCTATCTTTGTGAATGATCCATGTGCACTTGAGAAGAATGTATATTCTGCTCCTTTGTGGTGAAATGTTCTATAAATTTCAATTAAATCTATCTGATCCAGTGTGTCCTTTAGAGTCACTGTTTCCCTGTTGATTTTTGGCCTGGAAGATTTATCCAGTGAAGTCAGCAGGGTGTTAAAGTCCTCTAATGTATTGTTGTTGATCTCTCCCTTAGAGTCCGCCATAAGTTGGTTTTTTAAAAAATATATTTAGGTGATCCTATGTTGGGTGCATATGTTTACCAGGGTTATATCCTCTTTCTGGATCAATCCCTTTAGCATTATGTAGTGACCTTCGTTGTCTATTGTGGTGGCCTTCATTTTGATGTCTACTTTGCCAGATATGAGTATTTTTACTCCAGCTTTTTTTTTTCTTTTCCATTTGCATGGAAAATCTTTTTTCATCACTTCACTCTCATCCTGTGTGTGTCTTTTGCTACAAGAGGTGGGTCTCTTGTAGACAGCAAATAGTTGGGTCATGTTTTTGTATCCATTCTGGTATCCTATGCCTTTTAATTAGAACATTTATTCCATTTACATTTAAGGTTATAATTGAAAGGTACTTATTTATTGCCATTTTAATTCTGCATGCCTAGGTTTCTTCTTCTCATTACAGCAGTCCCTTTAGCATTTCTTGTAATGCTGGTGTGGTGGTGTTGTACTCCTTTAGCCTTTTTTTTTCTTCTGGAAAGCTCTTTATTTCACCATCTATTTGAATGTTAGCCTTTCTGTATATAATAATCTTGGTCTCAGATCCTTGTTTTCCATTACCTAGAGTACTTCATTCCATTCCCTTATGAAATGTAGAGTTTCTGATGAGAAATCAGGTGTCAGCCTGATGGGCGCTCTTTGTAGGTAACAGTTTTCTTTTCTCTTGCTACCTTTAAGATTATCTCTTTGTCTTTAATTTTGGGCATTTTAATTATGATGTGTCTGGGAATGGCCTTGTTTAGGTTCTTCTTCTTTGGGACTATCTATTCCTCCTGAACTTGTGTGACTTTTTCCTTTACCAGGTTAGGGGAATTTTCTGCCATTATTTCTTCAAACACATTCCCTGTCCCCTTCTCCCTTTCTGTCTCTTTTGGCACACCTGCTATTCAAATATTGTTATGTTTCATGTTATCTCATAGCTCCCTTAAGCTGGATTCCTGTTTTATAATTGTTTTTTTCTTTTTGGTTCTCTGATTGATTTTTTTCAACCCTGTGTTCTAATTCACTGATTCAATCCTCAGCTTCCCCCAATCTGCTGTGTATTCCTTCCATTGTGTTCTTTGTTTGTGCTGTCATTCTTTATTTCTGTTTTTCTAGTTACTATATGTTTTCTCATGCTGTTGAGCATCTTTACCATCATTATTCTGAACTCTATATTAAATAATTTTCTTATCTCTATTTCATTTATCTCTTCTTCTGAAAAATTCTCTTGTTCTTTCCTTTTTGGGGTTGTTTCTTTGTCTCCTCATTTTGGTTGCCTGTTTGGGTTTGTGACTATATGTTAGGTATATCTGCTACACCTCTCAATCTCTAGTTCAGGACAACGTGAAATCCTCTTTCTGACTAATTAGATCAGGCAAGAACTCAAATCCTCCAGAGACTGCCTCCACATACAGACTGATAGGATTCTGTCTTGAATAGCCCTCAGGCAATCATCCACAGGTGTGGTAAGTATTTCTTTTTCAACAGGATGGGGCAATTGCTTCTGCCTAGAGGCAAATTGTTATTCCCATTCTCTTAATGGGCCTCAGAAACTCTGCACCATGGGGCAAGGTGTTTTCCACTAGTGTGGATCAACTGTCTTCCAACCAGAAAAAGCTGCCTGTTTAGCAAATGTCTGCATGGGAAACATAACCTCCTCAGCGTGAGGGAATGACTCCATAGAAGAACCTGGGGTGTCTTCCCACCAGAGGCTTCTGCTCACACAGCTCCAGTCTACTCTGCTCTCCCTCTGCTGGAACACAAGGTGAGTGGCTCCACAGGGAATTTTGTCCATTTGCCCTTTAAGAAGGTGCCTGCATTTCCATCCATCTCTCCCTGACAGATAGCAACCCCACTGCTTTTCACAGCCATAGGTTATGTGGGTACCATTCTCAATTCTGTTGCTCTCTGTTGGGGGCGCCCAGCTTGGGGTGTAGACCCAAGAATTCTCAATGGCAACCCCCAACAGCTGAGATATCTCTCTGGAACTTCAGCTGCTGTCTATGGGTGCCCGGTCAGCCCTTTTACACCTCTGCCTCTCTTATCAGTTTCTATGAAGTCTCCACTTTCTGACCTCAGTTATCAGGGTTCTCTCCAGCAAGTCTTCTGTTGATTATTCAGGAAGTTTTTCTGTATTTCAGTTACAATTCCAGTTTGGTCCTGGGAGCATGTCTGTGCAGCATCCACTTATTCCACTGCCATTTTTAATCTTCCTGGGTTACAATAATCTTGCTTGAATTTTTTTCCCTCTTTGAATATACCAGGTCATTCCCTGTGTCCTGAAAAATTTCTAGAAAAAATTTCGTTGATAATCTATGGGGGTTCACTTGTATGTAACTAGCTGCTCTTTCTTGCTGTTTTGTTGTTATTGTTTTTGTTTTTCTTTTTTTAAGATTCTCTCTAACATTTATCATTATAACTATGATTTGTCCTGGTGTGGGCTCTTTGGGTTCATCTTCTTTGGAATACTCTGTGATTTCTGGGCTAGATTCTGTTTCATTCACCACGTTTGGGAAGTTTTCAACCATTAACTCTTCAACAAGGTTTTCTTTTCCTTTTTTTTATCTCCTCTCCCTTTGGGATCCTGATGATTCTAATGTCTGTGTGCTTCATGCATGTTGGCACAATGATGTCTTGAACTGTCCTCATTTTTTAAATACTATTTTTCGTTTTTACTGTTTCAATTAAGTGATTTCAACTATCTCGTCTTGCAGATTTCTGACTAATTCTTCCACCTCATCTAAACTGCTTGAGTCCCTGTAGTGTATTTATTTATTTCAATTATTGTATTCTTCATTTTTATTAACTCTATTTTATATTTTCTATCTTTCTTAAAGTTCTCACTGAATCAATCCATTCTTCTCCTGAGTTTTTTGAGCATATTTATAACCAATATTTTGAACTCTTTATCTGTTGAGTGTTTGCATCTGTTTTGTTTATATCTTTTTCTGTGTTTTTTTTCCTGTTTATTTACTTAGAACATATTTCTTTTATCTCCTCATTTGGGCTAACTCTTCCTGTTTGTTTCTATGAATTAGGTGAAACTAAAAACTCTTTCAGGCTTGAAGGAGTGACCTTGTGTAGGAACTTCTCCTTTTTAGGCTCTGTATACTAGGTGTCTTTCGAAGAGCAGCTGTAGCTATAGTTGGAGTGGGAGTGGGTTTCAGGATGACCCAATGGTAAGTTGCATGCATGATACATTGGCAGGCTACTTGTAGCTGGACCTTGAATGGGCAAGAGCTATGAAAAATTACAGGGACAAGCAATGCTGGGGCCACCTTTGCTGACTGGCTGAATATGTAGCTGTATCAGTCACTGGCCAGGTAAAGATTCAGGGACAAGCTGAGCTGGGCTAGTCTTGGAAGGCTGGTAAGAACGATAGTTGGAGTGGGCACAGGCCACAGGGAATACTGAGAGCAAGCCAATCTGGAGCCCAGATCTATAGCTATAGCAAGTTCAAGACACAGGGAGGCTCAGGGGTAAGTCATACTGGGACCCCTTAGGAGGGCCTTTGGAACGATAGTTGAGGTAAGCTCAGGATAAAGAGTGTCCCAGGGAAAAGCCGTGCCAGAGTCGAGACCTGTAGCTCAAATGGGTGTAGTATATGATAAATCAAGGGATAAGCTGCATCAGGGCCATATAGACAGGCTGGTTGGAGCTATATAGTTGGATGGGTCTCAGGATTCAGAGGGTCCTGGGATCAAGCTATGCTGGAGTCTGGAGCTATATGTGGAGGGGGTACAAGCTGCAGGGTCCAGTGGAAAGCTGCACTGGGGCCATCTTAGGAGGTTTATTGGAACTTTAGGCCCTCGGAGTCCCAGGGGAAAGCCATAGAGTTGGTGTTGGCCCTGGGTTCTGAGGACACACAGGGAGTGCCTGGAATGGCCAGCAGAGCACCTGGATCATGTTCCTCTCCATGTAATGTAAGTGGAGGAAACACAACAAGTGGCACTCTTTAGTGCCTCCAATATCATTGAAACTTCCCAGAGATCCCCTCCTGTTGTGAAGATGCTCTAGGACTTGTAAATTTATTTCCTACTCATATATTCTAGGTACGCTTTAAACCACTTTTCTCCCCTATATTTCCAGGGCAGGAGTGTCTACACACAGACTTTTCAGTGATTCTTTCTTAATGCCTGATAATGTGCTGGGTGTGCTGTCCCCACAATACTGTGTCTCCATCTCTCCTACCCATATCTATGTGCTCTCTCTCTATTTAGTTTGTTGTGCAAAGCCTATCCAGTCATTTCTCAGCTCCTCTGCAGTGGGAATTGCTCTGTCTGTATGTGTAGACTCAATGTGTTTGTGGAAGGAGGTGAATTTAGGGTTTTCCTACGCTGCCATCTTGGATAGATTAAAACTTCATTTTCTTAATCAAAATACATACAATTTAGAATCTGAGGTTATATGATATATTTATGATAGTTGGAAGACTTAATTTTTAAATTCAGTTCCTTTTTTCTCTTAAACGATGAAGCAAAATATTTCAACAGTAGTTTATATTAAAATATTATTCTAAAGATAGTTTATGTGGAATAATTATGTAATACTAGAGGCCCGGTGCACAAAAATTTGTGCACTTGGGGCGGGGAGGGTCCCTCAGCCCGGCCTGTGCCCTCTCACAGTCTGGGACCCTTCCGGGGATGACCACCTGCTGGCTTAGGCCTGCTCCCCAGGGGATTGGGCTTAAGATGGCAATCAGACATCCCTCTGGCAGCCAGGCAGCCCTTGGGGGATGTCCACTTGCCAGTGGGGAGCAGACCTAAGCTGCAGTCAGACATCCTTAGAGCTGCTGAGGAGGCAGGAGAGGCTCCCACCACCACCGCTGTACTGGCAACCATCAGCCTGGCTTGTGGCTGAGCAGAGCTCCCCCATGTGGGAGTGCACTGACCACCAGAGGGCAGCTCCTGCTTTGAGCGTCTGCCTCCTGGTGGTCAGTGTGTGTCATAGTGACCAGTCATTCCCAGTCTTTCTGCTGTTAGGGTCAGTTTGCATATTACACTTTTACTATATAGGATAGAGACCTGGTGCACGGGTGGGGACCGGCTGGTTTGCCTTGAAGGGTGTCCCAGATCAGGGTGGGGGTCTTGCTTGGGTGCCTGGTCAGCCTGGGTGAGGGGCTGATGGCTGTTTGCAGCTGGTCACACCCCCTTCAGGGTGGGGGTCCCCACTGGGGTGCCTGGCCAGTCTGGGTGAGGGGCTGAGGGCCGTTTTCAGGCTGGCCAGCAACTGAAGCTCCCAGCTTCTCCTTTTTTTCTTTTTTTTTTATTCTGGGATTTATTTACCTTCTATAATTGATACATTGTTGCCGTCACTGGCTCTCCCAGCTCTGAGGCTGCGGCCGGCTAAAAGCAGGTATCTGGGGTTTGTTTAGCTTCTATAATTGAAACATTGTTGCTTTCGGGCTCAGAGCCGGTCCTCGGCAGGCGGGGAACCTTGGCTTCCTCCATCACTGGAACAAGCAAACCTCATGTTTGCTTCAGCTGTGTGGCTGCCGGCCGCCATCTTTGTTGGCAGTTAATTTGCATATCGCCCTGATTAGCCAATGGGAAGCGTAGCAGAGGTATGGTTAATTACCCTTTTTGTCTTTTATTAGATAGGATATTTTTAAAGTTTCAAATATAAAAATTATTGTCACTCAACAAAACTTAGTTTCAAGTCTATCTTTTTAAATAATGTTTTAAAATAGTAGGCATTAAGTATTTTATTTTTATCTAATACATTTTATTTAATGCCACTATTTGATAGGAATGTGACTGTATCACTAGAAGTCCTACATGTTAAGTTTCCCATGAATAAAAGAGCGTAAACTTAATAACCAAAGCTGAAGAGTTTTGATGCATAGTCTTTCCACAACTAAATTAACTTCCTTGAGATGTTTTCCAAAAGCAGAACTTATGCAACTATATTAAAACTGCCCATTTATCTTTTACTGTTTAGAAAATTGTTAGTGAAAATGTTTTAAAGTAAAAATAATCATTTTATCTCATAATTAAAAATATCCCAACAATATCATCTGTCAAAAGGTGATAAATTCAAGTTTGTTTATTTTTTTTTAATCAGATGATGTTCCAGCAGCTGGAGTTGCCACAAATATGTGGAAAGCTGACCAACTGATAATTAAGAACCAGAATAAAATCTATCCAGTGGCATTGCTGCTTTTTAAAAAAATAATGGAGTTAAAAACATATGCTATGATCTCCTTTTACAATTTAACCTCTTGGCTGAAAGTATCAGATGCAGAAGTAGAAACTAGATCTATTGCATTATGGTAAATTCAATATTCTGTCAAGCTTTCAATAATTGTTGAATGCACATTCTGTACTATGTTCAGGCCTATATATTGGGAAAACCAAAGTGAATAAGAAATGGTCTTTCCCTCAGGGAACTCATAGTTTGATCATAGAATTAGAGACATATTAAGAAATAAATAATCACAATATAGTTAATCTCTTCTTTTAATCCTTTACTAGTATTTTTATTATTGACACTATTACAGATGCCCCCATTTCTCACCTTTTCCCCCTGGCCATCACCACACTGTTGCCTGTGTCTATGGGTTATTCATATATATTCTTAGCGAATCCTTTCATATCCTTTTTTCCAGCAACCCGCCCCCCCCAATCTAGTTAATTTCTTTTTTATTCCAAATCTATTTAGGAATTCTCAGAAGAGGGCCCCCGCCGAATCAACTGGGGGAAAGATGAGCCCCCTAAAGACCTGATTTTCTTTTGCAGAGGACAATGACGTATCACATTTGGGGCCCCCTTGTAGCTGTGATCAGCAAACCAGAGAAAACGTGGGCAGTTTTGTGTAGATTTTTTTTTTAAAAATAACCTTCTTCTCACTTCTTGCCCCATAGCCAACAAATACTATATTTTAAAATTAAAATTTCATCCTGAATCTAAATTATGGGCACTTTAGGGCTGTTGAAAGGAATCTCTATACTAGTATGTACTCAAGAAAAATTGGGGCAGAGGACATGTTTGGGCTTGATTGTATCAATAGTTATTAGCACAATGCCTAGCTCATAAAGGCACTTACTAAATGATTGTTGAATGAATGAATGTTTGATTAAGATACAATATGTGATAAGGTCAGGATTTTTTAAAGAATATTTTAAAGTTTGTTTATTCAATTAATTTATAATTGTATGGAAGAAATTGTGGAGCTATTTAAATGCAGGTATCTTCTTCAAGTTCTTTGCCTATACCATATGTCCCTATAATGGATATATATATATATATACAGAGGTCAGCAATTAGGCACCCCACTTCTGAAATATTACTGACCTCTGCTTTAGAACATTGAAATATCTAAAATGACCGGATTACCATTTCATATATATATTTCTAATACATTTTACTTCATAATATTTTAATGTCGACTTGAAATCCACCTGAAGAATGATTTATACTTAAGAATTTAGAATAATTACAATGGGAGAGATTAGAAAAATATTAGCAGCAAGCCTTCAAAAACATTAATATCTAAGAAAAGTTATCACAGTTGCCCTTATTCTCCTTTCCTAGAGCCCTTTGATAAACATGTTTTGTTTTCACTTTATTGTGCAAATTTAATATTTATTTTTAATTAAAATATTTTTAATGCTCACATTATTACAAGAGTCCCCCTTCTCCCACCCCTTTGCCCATCTTCACCTCCCCCTCCTCCCTGTACCTTGGGTTTTACCAAATTATTGTTCATGTCCATGCGGTATGTATATATGTTCATTGGCTATTTCTTTCACTTTCTTTATCTAGTCACTCCCACCTCCCTTCCCTTGGGCACTGGCCAGTCTGTTCCATGTAATCATGTTTCTGATTCCATTTTGTTTGTCAGTGTATTTTGTTTAATAGATTCCACATATTAGTGAGGTTATATGGTATTTGTCTTTCTCTGACTGGCTTGTTTCACTTAGCATAATGCTCTCCAGGTCTATCTATGCTGTCACAAATTGTAAGACTTCCTTCTTTTTTACAACCATGTAGTATTTCTCTGTGCAACTTTAAATCCCCATGATAGGTCATTTATAATTTATCTCCCAACTTAATTTCCTCTCTCTGTCATCCCTTCCATTTCTGTCTTTTCTTTAGAATTCATTTAACTCCCAAATGTTTGCTTATCTCATTGTTGACTTTGTCCTTTAGTGTTTACATGACCAGGGACAACTGATATCTTAAACTTTTTTTCTTTCTAATAAAAACTATCCCTTTAGCCCTTCTCATTTAGCGTTCAATAGCATTAGAACACTAAGCTTAGTGTTTTGTTGCCTAAAACTAACTTGCAGCTTCACTTTGTCAGCCATAAGATATAGGAGATACTGTTGCCTTAATTATTCATATTTCTCAGTTCAAAATTCTGCTTCTCCCACAAAAGTTTCAGCTTCAGAGAGCTTCATTCCTCCATTATTTTTCTATTGATTTTTTAAAGCTTCTCTGATGTAGAAATGATCTTTATTTTAAAATTTGGCTTATGACTAAGACTATGAGGAAGCTAATTTATAAAATATCGTAAGAACTACTTGTAAATGTTTTGGGAGTTGAACATTTATATAAAAAGAGAATATATTTCATTAACAGAGTAGATAAATCTCTAATGCATGTAATACATTCAAATGGCTTAATGATTTTCCTATGTAGACATCTAAAAAGTGAATTTCTTGCATTTTAGTTTTAAACTGTTAATAGCAACCACATAATTTATCTCTATTTTCTACTTGCAAGTTATATATTGTAATATTTTATCATTCCATTTAGACATTTTAATTTACTTTAAAATAAACCTTGAAATTTTATCTCATTTTAGATAAAGTCTCAGATGATTTCTCAGTAATGTAGAAGTACTTTTTGTGGCTTTAGATTTTCTACTTACTAACATATAACATGATTATTGTTATTGGAATTAATTACAAAATGAGTCGTTTTGCTGATGCAACTTGAGCAACCTAGAGCAAACTGACTGCTTAATGTCTCAGTTTTAAGCATTGGAGTTTAAATATTTTTTTAAAAATATACTTTATTGATTTTTTACAGAGAGGAAGGGAAAGGGATAGAGCAGTGGTTCTCAACCTTGGCTGCACATTAAAATCACCTGGAAATCTTTTTAAAATCCTGATTTCTGGGCCTCATCCTCCGGAAATTCTGTTTCTTTGTTACTAATGTTGTGGCCCCACCCCATAACAACAACAACAAAAAAAAAAACCCAAAGAATTACCGGAGGATGAGGCCCAGAAATCAGGATTTTAAAAAGATTCCCAGGTGATTCTAATGTGTAGCCAAGGTTGAGAACCACTGGGATAGTTAGAAACATCGATGAGAGAGAAACATAGATCAGCTGCCTCCCACACGCCCCCTACTGAGGATGTGCCCGCAACCAAGGTACATGTCCTTGACCAGAATCGAACCTGGGACCCTTCAGTCCACAGGCTGATGCTCTATCCACTGAGCCAAACTGGTTAGGGCTTAAATATTTTTTAAGAGAAATCTGCTTCATTCATTTTTTATTACTTTTTATTGACTGATTTAGTCTATAAGAAAGATAGTATTCAGAAGTGGGACAAACATTTTGTTTTCAATGCAGTCATTTAAATTTGATTTACGGCTATGCTTTTTATTTTTTTCCTTAGTCCCTTTGTTTCCATAGTCATCATATAGTCAAGAAAAATAGTCAGAAATAAAGTAATCCTTTTAAATGTACACAAGGGACAAAGAACCACATTAATGTACAAAGGCCTAGGAATAGTTTTTGGTTAAGCAAAGTATATCATTCCAAGATAAATCTGATTATTTGTGAGCAGGCAAGGTGCACACCTTTTTGCCATCATCAGTTACCCTATTAAAGTACCAATTCTCTACAGTGGACAATAGTTTTTGCTTTTTATCATAGTCACCAAATCTTTTAGCTTATCCACTGTTTTGATCACAGATTAATTTCAGTTTAAGAAAAAATAATAGAAAGAACCAAGATGGTGGCATAGGTAAATGCTTGTACTCCCTGCCTCCCACAACCACATCAAAATTACAACTAAAATACAGAACAACTATCATCCAGAACTGCCAGAAAGCTGGCTGAGTGGAAGTACTACAACTAGAGAGGTAAAGAAGAAAGCACATTGAGACTGGTAGGAGGTGCAGAGGAGTGGAACAGGCTGCCAGATGTGCCACCTTTTTAATCGGGAGGGAGATCACCTCTGTGGAGACTGCCTGGAGAGCGAGAAGTCCTAACCCCACACCAGACCCCCAGCCCAGGGTTCCAGAGTGGGGGAAAGAAGTCCCTATGGGCAGTAAGAACTATGGACTGTAAAAAATAGTGTGGATTGGGGCTGAGTGACACACAGGCTGCTAGAGACCCAGCTGCTCCTCTTAAAAGGCCGGCACCATGAACTGAATTTACAAGCTCCCACTTCCTCTGAGTTCCAGTGCTGGATGAGGCTCTGGGAGACCCAAACACATATGGGGAGAAACTGGACTGTATGGCATTGGGGCTGGAACTTGGGGGCAGCTTTCTTCCAGATGTAGGTGCTCACAACAGTCATTGTTCCTGTGCTAGGACCTCCCAAGTGCAGGGCTGACTGGCAGCCATTTCTGTTTTCTCCATCCTGGTGATTCCCTGAGACCCCGCCCCACCCAATTTACAACCCCAACCAAGCTGTGAGCAGTGCCTTTTGCATATGAATGGTCTGTCCTTTCTCAAGCTAACAACCTGTCAAACAAGCTGAAGCTGGGTCAGGAAGCCCCAAACCTATCAATAAAAAAAATGTGCAAGACCCAGAACCAGCACCAGCCTGCCTTACTTCACAGCTGGGCCTTGTCTGGGCACTTCCAAACCCTATACAAAGAAGATGAATCTGCAGATCTCTCTGTAGCTCCTACTGGATGACTCCAGGAAGTGGCTGACTTTGTACCTCCCTGGAAACCCAAGTGTACCCAGTGGTCAGTGTGAGACCATACCAGATTACAACTCTTCACATCCATAAGCAACACACTCAAGGGACAGACTCAGAGAGCACCACTGAAGCAAGTCCTGCTCCATAGGGTTGTCTTCTGCACAGCAGCTCTACCACTGTAGTCTCAGCTGGTCCCCAAAGCCAATTGGCATGGAGGTCAATTCTTCCCAGTGATACCAACAGCAATCAAGGCTCAACTACAACACAACTGTGCACACAGCCCACAAAGGTGTACACCAAGAGTGTCTACCTCAGGTGATTGGGGAGGCTGAGCCACTGGGCCCTATGGACACCTACTACACAAGGCCACTCTATCAACTCAAGGAGA
>NW_005871052.1:3230831-3241786 GCF_000147115.1 Myotis lucifugus
AGGATCTTAGTGAGAATGCCAAAAAAAATGGAAAAGGACCAGTCAGAAATTAAACATACACTTACTAAAATAAAGAATAATATACAGAGATCCAACAGTAGACTAGAGGATCCCGAGAATCAAATCAATGATTTGAAATACGAAGAAGCACAAAACACTCAACAAGAAGAGCAAAAGGAAAAAAAGAATCCAAAAATATGAAGACAGTGTAAGGAGTCTCTGGCACAACTTCAAGTGTACCAAATCTGAATTATCGGGATGCCAAAAGGAGAGAGAGAGCAAGACACTGAAAACCTATTTGAAGAAATAATGACAGAAAACTTCCCCTAGCTGGTGAAAGAAATAGACTTACAAGTCCAGGAAGCGCAGAGAACCCCAAACAAAAGGAATCCAAAGAGGACCACACCAAGACACATCATAATTAAAATGCCAAGGGCAAAAGACAAAGAGAGAATCTTAAAAGCAGCAAGAGAAAAACAGTTACCTACAAGGGAGTACCCATATGACTGTCAGCTGATTTATCAACAGAAACTATGCAGGTCAGAAGGGAGTGGCAAGAAATATTCAAAGTGATGAATAGCAAGAACACACTACCAAGACTACTCTACCCAGCAAACCTGTCATTTAGAATTGAAGGTCAGATAGCTTCACAGACAAGAAAAAGCTAAAGGAATTCACCATCACCAAACCAGTATTATATGAAATACTGAAGGGTATTGTTTATGAAGAGGAAGAAGAAGAAGAAGAAGAAGAAGAAGAAGAAGAAGAAGAAGAAGAAGAAGAAGAAGAAGAAGAAGAAGAAGAAAATATGAACAACAAAGTGACAACAAATATGTATTTGTCAACAAGTGAATCTAAAAATCAAATGAATAAAAAATCTGATGAACAGAATAAACTGGTGAATGGAATAGAATCAGGGGCATGGAAATGGAACAGACTGAGGATTCTCAGAGGGAAAGGGGTGTGGGGAGGTGGGAAGAGAGTAGACAAAGATATTATATGCATGTATGCATTACCTATGGCCACAGACAATAGGGTGGCAAGGACCTGGGGTGGGAACCGGGTGGAGGGGAGCTATGGGCGGGGGGGGGGGAGAGGGACATCTGTAATAATCTCAACAATAAAGATTAATTTTAAAAAAAGAAAAGATAAGGGACTTTGAGTAGGCTAGGTGTAACTCAACAGTGTATACTCTGTGAAAGAAGCAAATCTATGAAGCTGATAGCCAATTAGGTAGTGGCAAGCAGGCTATGAGTAAGTCATTTAGGTTGATCACTTTTTATCTAATACTTTTACAAGAACAATATGTAATCTGTGACTGTCCTAGGGAAATCAAGACTATGGTTACCTGGAGATAAAAGAATGTGAAAATGAAAAAAACAGGTGTGAAGTAAATCTCCAAAAGAAGTTTACATTATAAGTAAAAAGAAAAGTAAGATATAGACCTAGAGAACAGATGATGGTGGATCTGACAAAAATATCAGAATTGCAAATGTCTAGTTCAAAAGGTACCCTGGATTACTAAAAACACATTTCATAATCCCTGAAAAAAAATAGTTGGGCCAAGCCAAAAAAGTCACAAAGTTATGACATTTATTTAAATGTATTAAATGTACAATCAATAATTTTATATTTCACACAACATGGGTATAATGACCAAGAATAATAAAATTATTTACCCATACCCAATGTTCTTTCTTGTTGTATGGCCAATAATTCAGCAGAGGGAGCACCTGTTAGTAAATGATGACATATTGTACTAGATGAACCAGACCTCCAAGAATATTGATAATAATGTAGATATACAAATAATACAATTAACCTGTGACTTATACTTAATGTTAGCTTATACTTCATGAAGAAATTACTATGAATATCTGCTGCCTTTGAAAACAAATTGTGTCTTCTCCCTCTTGCAGTAAATTCTTCGTATATGTGCACACTGTTTCATAGAAAGGACAGTTTCCAATTTCTCCATTAGAAGTTTCTCTCAGAAGTCTCAGGTAGGAGGAAAAGATAGTTTTGTGCACTCTTAACCATTAATAATGCCAGTATTTTCTTCTGACATGGTTTCCATTTATACTTTTGCAGAAATAATATTTTATGAAATATTTTATCCTCTGAGCCTTTCTTTATAGTGGACAGCTAATATACTGATTACTTAATGCTGTATATGTTAATCTTGAGGAAGGATGGGAAATAACAAAAATATCCTTTTTATTTTGGAGGGATCATATTTTTTCTATGGATTTGGGGTACATATTTATACTGCAAAATATGGTCTCAATTTATGAAGATCAGGCCATATCAACAGTAGAAAAGTTTGGTATGGTTTTCTAGCTTCACAAAACTAAATGAACTCAGTAGAAATCTGTTTTATAAGTGTAAAACATCTTCGGTCTTTAGTTCATTAATGCAAACATACACTGCTTGAAAATGAAAATGTTACCAAAGTCCTAAAGATCTTTACTTACTGATTTTTTCCCAAAATATAGCTTTAACTTTTAAAATAACTTGTATAAAGTTACAAATTTAGAAATTATAAAAAATAACAATTTGTAAATATTCAAAGGAAAGTGTTAATATTATTTTGATATACATCTTTTTTTACATTCATTCTAGTCATGAATTTATATTTATGTGTATAAATTCGTGCACCTTGAAAGGAACTGTGGGCTGCGAGGCTGCAGTGGGCACAGGGGCGGGTCTCGCCCATCCTCCACACCCCTTCCTCCCCCCCGCCCCCCTCCCCGTTCAGTCCCTCCCACCGCAGCCCCCGGTCCCCTGTCTGCTGGCAGCCCTGCTCCTGCCACCTGACAGCGCAGGCCCCCCTTGCACCTGCTGATGGCGCCGAGTGATCAGGACCAGTACTGGGTGCTGGCAGCGGGTGCGAGCAATGGCTCTGGCGCCAGCTGTGGTGCTAGTGGGGTTGGCACTGGCTGTGGGTATGAGAGGCGGCTGTTGGCCCCGATCACCCCTCAGGAACAGGGGGAGGTGGAGAAGCCCTGAGGGGCAATCAGGGCCAGCAGCTGCATCTGCTGATGGTGCCAAGCAATTGGGCCAGCGCTGGGCGCCGGCAGTGGGTGTGAGCAGCAGCTCCGGTTCCAGCAGCGGGTGTGAACAGGTCCAGCGCCGGCAGCAGGTGCAAGCACCCAGAAGGACCATGGCGTGTGGGACTAAAGAATTTTCAGTAACTACCAGAGGCTCACCCCAATGATAGCGACCAGCGCCCCACCTTGGTCTGCTGCCCCTGCTCACCTGCCCCACCATCCCGCCACAGCTGATGCCCACCATGTTCTATGCTCTGCTGCCTGCTGCCGATGCCCACCATGTTCCGTGTGCGCCCCCAGTTATTTGGTTGTTAGTTGTTCCACCGTTCGGTTTATTTGCATATTAGGGTTTTACATATATATATAAATTATGTTTCATAAAAAGGGTCATACTTTGCATATTATTTGCAGCCTATATTTCTTTTTTTCTTTTTATTATGTCAATATACTTTAAAATATATTTTATTTTTAGAACCATTTAGTTTCACAGTAGAATTGAGCAGAAGGCCCAGAGAATTTCCATATATCTTCCTACTGCCACTCATGAATAGCCTTTTGGACTATCAGCATCTCCCAATAGTGTGGTACATTTTTTTTCTGATAAAACCACATTGACACATCATTATCACCCATAGCATATAGTTATAGTTTATATTGGTTGGTTTTGTACATTCTATGGGTTTAAACAAATGCATAATGACATGTAATTAACCATTATAGTATCATAGAGAGTCGTTTCACTGCCCTAAAAAACCCTATGGTTTGTCTAGTCATGCCTTCCTCCTCCCTGACTCCAGACAGACATTTCTTTTTACTGTCTCCATAGCTTTCTTTAGCTTTGCCTTTGCTAGTATGCCTTAAAATCATAATCATACAATATGTAGGCTTCCCAACATTGGCTTCTTTCACTTAGTAATATGCATTTACAGTTTCACAATGTCTTTTCTTGATGTGATAGGTCATTTTTAAACCCTGAATACTATTCCATTGTTTGAATGTACCACAGTTTATCCATTCACCTGTGGAAAGACATATTGGTTGTTTCCAAGTTTTGGTAATTATGAATAAAGCTGCTATAAACATCCATGTAGGTTTTTGTGTGGATAAAAGTTTTCATAAGGAAAGATTTTGTTTAGTTATATAAGAAACTGCCAAACTATTTTTTAAATTAGTTGTACCATTTTGCATTCCCACCATAAATAAATGAGAGTTCCTGTTGCTCCACATCTTCATCAGCATTTAGTGTTGGACTTGGACTTTCTAATCAAGGTGCAGTAGTACTTCCTTGTTTGATTTACATTTTCCTGATGACATGATATTAAGCATTTTTTCATATGCTTATTTTGCATTGTGTATGTTATCTGGTGAGATATCTGTTAAGATTTTGGTCCACTTTTTACTTGGGGTTCTTTCTTTCTTATTGTTGAGTTTTAAAAATTCTTTGTGCATTTTTTATAGCAATTCTTTTTTTCAGATATATCTTGATATATTTTCTTTTTGTTTGTGGCTTGTCTTGTCATTATCTAGAGGATGTTTTTCATCACACAAAATTTTTTAATTTTAATGAAGTCCAGTTTATCAATTCTTTTTTATAGATTATACTTTCTTCTTCTAAAATTTATTTTATTGTTGTGAGTATTACAGATGTCCTGTAATTTTTCCCCTATTCCCCCCTCCACCCAGCTCCCAACCACCCCAGTCCTTCCCTGTCTATTGTGTGTGTCCACAGGCTATGCATATATTATTTGATTAATCCCTTCCCGCCTTCCCTCTGAGATGTGTCAGTTTGTTCCATGCTTCCATGTATATTATCCTATTTTTTTCATCTGTTTATTTTGTTCATTAAATTCCACATAAGAGTGAGATCATGTGATATTTGTCTTTCTCTGAGTGACTTATTTTGCTTAGCATAACAATCTCCAGGTCCATCCATGTTGTCTCAAAGGGTAAGAGATCTTTCATTTTTATAGCTGCATAGTAAGTATTCCATTGTGTAAGTGTGCCACAGTTTTTTATCCATTCATCTACTGATGGGTACTTAGGCTGTTTCTAGATTTTAGCTATTGTAAATAATGCTGCTATGAACATAGGGGTGCATATATTCTTTATGATTGTTGTTTCAGGATTCTTTGGATATATCCCCAGAAGTGGGATTATAGATTATACCTTTAGAGTCATATGTAAAAAGTTATTACAAACCCAATGTCATCTAGATTTTTTCTTATGTTATTCTGTAGGAAATATATAGTTTTGATTTTCCCTTTATGTCTATGATTCATTTTGAGTTAATTTTGTGAAGAATGTAAGGTCTGTGTCTAGACAAATCTTTTTACATGTGGATGTTCAGTTGTTCTAATACCATTGGTTGAAATTACTATCTTTTTTCCATTGTATTGCCATTGCTCTTTTGTTAAAGTTGATTATATCTATGTGTGCCTATTTCTAGGCTCTCTATTCTGTTCTGTTGATCTGTCTATTCTTTCACAAATTACTCTCAAATTATAATAAATCATGAGGTTAGAAAGTGTCAGTTCTCCAACCTTCTGATCTTCTTTTTCAATATTATGTTGACTATTCTGGGTTGTTTTTGTCAATATAAACTTTAGAAACACTTTTTCAATATTCACAAAATTATTTTCTGAGATTTTTTTCCTACACGAGTATATTTTTAAAAATATTTATATTTTCAATGACAGTTTACTTCCAATATTATTTTATATTGATTTCAGGTGTGCCACATAGTGATTAGACAATAATATACTGTACAAAGTGTTCCTGTTGATATTTCTAGTACCCACTGAACAACATATATAGTTATTGCAATATTATAGACTATATTCCTTATGTTATACTTTATATCCCCGTAGATATTTTGTAACTACCAATTATACTTCTTAATCCCTTCACCTCTTTCCCCCAGTCCCTAAATTCTCCTGTCTGGTAACCACCAGTCCATTCTTTGTGTCTATGAGTCTGTTTCAATTTTGTTTGTTTAATTAGTAGATTCCAAATATAAGTGCAATCTATGGTATTTGTTTTTCTGTGTCTGACTTATTTTACTGAGCATAATATCCTCTTGATCCATCCATACTGTCACAAATGGTAGGATTTCATTCTTTTTTATGGCTATGTACTATTCCTTTGCATATATGTACCACAACTTCTTTATCCACTCGACTACTAATGGGCACTTGGGTTACTTCATATCTGGTTATTGTAAATAGCAGTGCAATGAACATAGGGGTGCGTATATTCTTCCAAATTAGTATTTTGGGTTTCTTCAGATAAATCCCCAGAAGTGGAATCATTGGGTCATAAGGCAGTAGCATTTTAAAATTTTTGAGGGCCCGCCATACTGTTTTCCATAGTGGTTGTACCAATCTGCATTCCCACCAACAAGTGTTTCCTTTTATACACATCCTCACCAGCACTTTTTGTTTGTGGATTTATTGATGATAGCCATTCTGACAGGTGTGAAGTGACATCTCATTGTGGTTCTAATTTGAATTTAAAATTGGATTAGTAATGTTGAACATCTTTATATGTCTATTGGCCATCTATATATCATCCTTGGAGAAGTATATATTCAGGTCCTTTCCACATTTTTAATTGGATTGTTTGTATTTTTGGTGTTGAGTAGTATGAGTTCTTTATAAAATTTGGATATTAACCCCATATCAGATGTGTTATTGGAAAATATCTCCTTCCATTTAGTACTTTATCTTTTAATTTTGTTTATTGTTTCCTGTGGTACAAATGTTTTTAGTTTGATGTAGTTCCATTTGTTTATTATTTTATTGTTTTAAATCTTTATTGTTGAAAGTATTACATAAGTCATACATTTCCCCCTATTAATCTCTTCCAACTCGCTCCCGTTCCCTTCCCCGAAAACCCTCACCACCCCATTGTCTGTGTCCATGGGTTATGCATATATGCATACAAGTTCATTGGTTGATCTCTTCCTACCCACCCTCCCCTGCCTTCCCTCTGAGGTTCTACAGTCTGTTCATGGTTCTATGTCTCTGGGTCTATTTTTGATCATCAGGTTATTTAGTTCATTAGAGTCCACATATGAGTGCAATCATGTGATACTTGTCTTTATCTGACTGGCTTATTTCACTCAGCGTAATACTCGCCAGATCCATCCATGCTGTTGCAAATGATAAGAGTTCTTTCTTTTTTTATTGCCAAGTAGTATTCCATTGTGTAAATGTACCATGGTTTTTTTATTCACTCATGTGCTATAGTTATTGGTCTATTCAGGTTTTCTGATTCTTCCAGATTTATTTTTGTAATATAGTATTTTTCTAGGAATATGTCTATTTCATCCAGGTTGTCCAGTTTGTTGTAATATAGTTTTTCATATATTTTTTTTTACAATCCTTTGTATTTCTGTTGAGCCAGTGGTTACTTCACCTCTTTTGTTTCTGATTTTGTTTATTTGGGTCCTCTCTCTTTGTTTCTTGATGAGTCTGGCTAAAGGTTCATCAATCTTGTTTATCTTTTCAAAGAAGTTCCTCTTGCTTTCATTGATATTTTGTATTGTTTTTTTAGTCTCTATGTCATTTATTTTTGCTCTGATCTTTATTATTTCCTATTTTGTAGAACTAGATAGTTTATTACAAGTTTTTCTTGTTTTTAAGCTAGGCCTGTAATGCTAGGAACTTCCCTTTCAGTACTGCTTTCACTGTGTCCCAGAGATTTGGGGTTGTTGTGTGTTCATTTTCATTTGTTTCCAGGAAGTTTTTGATTTCTGTCTTGATTTCTTTGGTAATCCATTAATTGTTTAATACCATGCTATTTAGCTTCCATGTGTTTGAATGTTTTTGAGTGTTTTTATTGTGGTAGATTTTTAATTTCCTTCCATTGTGATCAGAAAAGATGGTTGAAATAATTTAAATCTTCTTGGACTTGTAGAGACTTGTTTTGTGTCCTAACATGTGGTCTATATTTGAGAATTATCCATGTGCACTGGAGAAGAATTTATATTCTGCTCCTTTGTGGTGAAATGTCCTGTAAATGTCAATTAATTCCACCTGATCTAATGTGTCATTTAGGTCAATGTTTCCTTATTGATTTTTTTTTCTTTAGAAAGTCTTTCCAGTGATGTCAGTAGGATGTTAAAGTCCCCTACTATGATTGTATTGCTGTCCTTCTCTCCCTTAAAATCCTCCATAAGTTTTGTTTTGTTTTTGTTTTTTAATGTTTAGATGCTCCTATATTGGGTGCATATCTGTTAATGAGAATTATATCCTCTTGTTGTATCTATCTTTTCAGTATTATGAAGTGGCCTTCATTGTCTTTTTAGTGTTTTGTTATGGCTTTCACTTTGAAGTCTATTTTGTCAGATATGAGAAGTGCTACTCCAGTTTTTTAATTTCTATTTGCCTGGAAATTTTTAAATATCCTTTCACTTTCATTCTGTGTGAGTCTTTTGTTGGGAGGTGAGTTTCATGTAGACAGTACATATAAGGGTCATGTTTTCTAATCCATTCAACTACCCTGTCTTTTGATTGGAGAATTTAACCCATTGACATTTAAGTATATTGTTTAAAGGTACTTATTTATTATCATTTTTATTATCTTTATCCATATGATCCTTTTTCTCTTAACATTTTTTTTCAGTGTTGATTTGGTGATAATAAATTATTTTAGCCTTATTTTGTCTGTGACTCTATTTTACCTTCAATTTTGAATGATAGCCCTGCTAGATAGAGTAGTCTTATGTTTAGTCTCTTGATGTTCATTACTGTGTATATTTCATGCCATTCCCTTCTTGCCTGAAGCATTTCTATTGAGAAATCAACTGACAGTCTTATGGGAGCCCCTTTGTAGTTAATTTTCTGTCTCTCTCTTCCAGCCTTTAAGATTCTTTCTTGTCTTTAATGTCTGCCATTTTAATTCTTATGTGCCTAGGTATGAGTCTTCTGGGGTTAATCTTGACTGGGACTATCTGTGTTACCTGAACTTGAGTCATGTTTTCCTTCACCAGGTGAGGGAGATTGTCTGACATTATTTCTTCAACCATGTTCTCTGTTTCTTTCTCAGATTTTGCTTCTTATGTTACCCCTATAATGTGAATGTTGTTCTGTTTCATGTTGTCCCAAAGCTCCCTAAAATCTCCTCCTGCTTTTTAATTTTTTTCCATGTTCTGCTCTGACTGGATGTTTTTTCAACCTTGTCTTATAATTCACTAATTCAGTATACAGCTGCCTCTATTCTACTATTATATCCTTCCAGGGTGTTCTTTATTTCAGCTATGTCATTTCTCCTTTACACTGTATTCGTACTTATTATTTAAACATATTTTTTTCATGTTTGTGTAGCTCTCATTGAGTCCCTTATAATTCTCATTATATTTCTTATAACTCATTAGGTTGCATATAGTTTTCACTGAATTGTTTGAGCACCCTTATTACCATACTGAATTCTTTTTCTGACCAATTGCTTGACTCCATTTCATTTAGTTCCTTTTCTGGTGATTAATCCTTTTCTTTCTTTTGGGGGATGTTTCTTTTTTCCCCCATTTTTGCTTTTCCTTTGTATTTGTTTCTGTGTATTAGATCAAACTTCTATGCCTTCCAGACTTTATGGGGTGGTCTTATGTAGTAGATTTTTGTGGGACAAAGTGTTGCACTCTCTTAGATTTACTGATCTGGGTGTTTTAGGAGGGTCTCTTGCTTGAGTTATTTGGGTTCTCCTGTTCTATTTGGGTCTTTACTGTTATTGTCCCATTCATGGATGTAGTCTCTTCTCAGGCTGGCTGACTATGTGGCTCACCCCTGCCACATCATGTGAGCTATATGGAGGTGTTGACAGAACAGAATAAAATACAACACAACAAAATGCAAAACAAAAGAAACAAGACTAAAACATACACAAGGCCCCTACAACACATCAAAAGCAATCACGAGAAGAGAGAATTAGAAAAGAGAAAAGAGAGCAATAATGATAGAAGGAAAGAAAGAAAAAAAATATATGAAGAGAAAAATAACAAAATAACCAATCAAAGGGAAAAAAACCCCACACAAACAAACAAAAACAAACAAACAAAAAAGGAGGGGCAGGTGGGAGAAAAAGCAATATGTAGATGCAGATCTGAAATAAAGAAAGTAAGAATAAAAACTTATGGGAATAGGGGAAGATAAAATGATTTAAAATAAATGCGGAAGAAAAGCAAAGCAAAAGGAATTGAAAGGAAATAGAAGAGAAAGAAGATAGACCCTATAAGAAAATGAAAAAAGATATGATAGCAGGTGAAAATGAAAAGAAGGAGAGAGAGAGAGAGAGAGAGAGAGAGAGAGAGAGAGAGAGAAGAATAGGAAAAGAGAAGAGGAAATTTAGGTATATCTACACTAATAAAAGAGAAACATGGTAATTAGCGTACGACCGCTACCTTTTTCATTGGCTAATCAGTGAGTATATGCAAATTAACTGTCAGCCAAGATGGCGGCCAGCAGCCAGGCAGCTGGAAGCGAACATGAGGCTTGCTCCAGGGACTGCAGACTCCAACGTTCCCCGCCTGCGCTGCCGGCCTCTGAGCTGGCAGTTTGAAACTTTGTGACAAATATAGCCGGCCGGGATCTCAGAGCTGGAGTTATACATTGTTTCGATTATAGAATGCAAACAAACCAGCGGAAGCCTCAGAGCTAGAGCCAGAGTTAAAGCTGGCCCAGAATAAAATAAAAAAAAGAGAAAAAAAAGGAGCTGTTGGGAGCTTCAGTCAACAACCACGAGCCTGAAAGCAGCCCTCAGCCCCTCACCCAGACTGGCCAGGCACCCCAGTGGGGACCCCCACCCTGAAGGTGTGTGACCAGCTGCAAACAGCCATCATCCCCTCATCCAGGCTGGCCAGCCCCCAGTGGGGACCCCCACCCTGATCCAGGACACCTTCAGGGCAAACCA
>NW_005871052.1:3242083-3259037 GCF_000147115.1 Myotis lucifugus
CATAACCTCCCCATCGGCCCTGCCCTGAGTGTGACAGTGGCGGCACCCCAACCCCCTGATCGGCCCTGCTCTGTGGGTGACAGGGGGCAGTGCCCTAACTCCCCTATCGGCCCTACTCTGTGCGTGACAGGGGGGAGCTCCCCAACCCCCTGATTGGCCCTGCTCTGTGCATGACAGGGGGGGGCTCCCAAAACCCCTGATGGGCCCTGCTCTGTGCATGACAGGGGGCAGCGCCCCAACCCCCTGATTGGCCCTGCTCTGTGCATCACAGGGGGTGGCGCCGCAACCTCCCCATTGAACCTGCCTTGAGTGTGACAGGGGGCGGTGCCCCAACCCCCCAATCAGCCCTACCCTGAGCGTGACTGAGGGTGGCATCGCAACCTCCCAATCCGCCCTGCTCTGTGCATGACAGGGGGCGGCGCCCCAACTCCCCAATCAGCCCTGCTCTGAGCCCGACCAGGGGCTGCACCTAGGGATTGGGCCTGCCCTCTGCCACCCAGGAGCAGGCCTAAGCCAGCAGGTTGTTATCTCCTGAGGGGTCCCAGACTGCGAGAGGGCACAGGACGGGCTGAGGGACCCCCCCCCCCCCCACCGAGTGCACAAATTTTTGTGCATCGGGCCTCTAGTCTTATATAATAAAACCCTAATATGCAAATTGACCAAACAGCGGAATGACCAGTCACTATGACGCTCACTGACCACCAGGGAGCAGATGCTCAACTCAGGAGCTGCCCCCTGGTGGCCAGTGTACTTCCACAGGGGGAGCACCGCTCAGCCAGAAGCCGGCTCATGGTGTAGGTGGGCGGTAAGGAGCAAGGGGTCCTGGACTGTGAGAACCCTTGACTGTGAGAGGGATGTCTGACTGCTGGCTTAGGCCCAATCCCCGGAATCGGGCCTAAGCTGGCAGGTGGACATCCCCCAAGGTGTTCTGGACTGCGAGAGGGCGCAGGCCGAGCTGAGGGCCTCCCCCAGTGCACAGATGTTGTGCATCGGGCCTCTAGTATATACATGAAATGAAGACTCTAATAAAAACAAATCAGGGAAACATTTTTTTTAAAAAAAGGAAAAGAAAAGGAAAAAGAAAAAAGGTGGGGAAGAATATGAAGGTGCAGATCTAATAAAAGAAGGTGAAAATAAATAATTAGGGGCATAGGGAACGAAAAAAAATAGTTTAAAATAAAGTATGAAGAAAGGAAAGAAAAAAAGTTGAAAAGAAAAATAGAGAAGAAAGCAGATAGACCTAAAATAAGAAAAGGAAAAAAGATGAGAAAGCAGGAGGAAAGGAAAAGAGAAAAAAAGAAATAAAGAAAGAAAGATTGAGTAGGAAAAAAGAAGAGGCAAATTAGATATATGAATGAAACCACAGAGACTAGAGTAATAACAAATCAATAAAGCAGATATATAAATAAAAGAGGAAGAAAAGAAAGGAAAGAGAACAAAAATTTAAAAAGGGAAAAGAAAAGAAAAAAGAAAGAAAAAGTGAAGTGGAGTTCCTTTCAGCTGAATTTAGTCTCCCATGAGACCTCACTTTGGATACTACTCTTCTGATGACTGTGGCTAAGTGTTCTGTCTACCAATTCTGGGCTTCCCATGTGATATTTAGGTGCTAACTCCTTTGGCTTTCGGCAACCTACTTGAAGTTCCAAGCAATCCACAGTTTATGTCTGTCTCCCCAGGACTTGGCTGCAAGCAGGAAGGGCCTATCTAGCCTCTAAAGCAGGGCTGGGTCAACAAACTTCCCCTGGTTCCTGGGGCTCTACTTATGCTTGCCTTTTCCTGGTAGCCAGCTGTCAATCTTAATCCCTCAATAATCTGTTTCTGAAAGGGCTTTAGGTGGGGGAGGTGCTGTTCAGATTTCAGGGAATGTGATGGGTGTGTTTCCCTGTTCCAGAGCTACTCCTCTGTGTGACAGTTAGTGATTTGTTTGAATTTAAATTCTCTATTGTTTAAAGTATTACATATGTCTCCTTTTTCCCCCATTGACATCTCCCCAGCCACTCCCAACCCCCAGCACATGCCCTCACCCCGCTACTGTCTGTGTCCATTGGTTATGCTTATATGTATGCAAACAAGCCCTTTGGTTGATTTTTTATCTCCCCTCCTCTCCAATCCTCCCCTGCCTTTCTTCCAAAGTTTGACGGTCTGTTTGATGCTTCTATGTCTCTGGATCTAATTTTGTTCATCAGTTTATGTTGTTCATTATATTCCACAAATGTATGAGCTGGCAGTTAGTGATTTTGAGCATCTTTTCATGTCTGCTGCCCATCTGTATGTTTTCTTTAGAGAAATGTGTATTAGGTCATTTGCCCATTTTAAAATCATTTTTTTGATGTTTCATTTTATGTGTTCTTTATATATTTTGGATATTAACAGTGTATCAGCTATATTATTTACAAATATTTGCTCCCATTCAGTATGTTTTCATTTTGTTGATGGCTTCCTGCACTATAAAAATGCATTTTGGTTTGTTGTAGTTCTATTTGTTAATTATTGCTTTTGTTGCCCTAGGCTGAAAAGACATATAAAAAATGTTTATCAAACCAATGTCAAAGAGTTTACTGCCTAGATTTTCTACTAGGAGTTTTATGGTTTCAGTTCTTACATTAAGTCTTTGATCCATTTTGAGTTTATTTAATATCCTATCTAATAATAGACAAACATGGTAATTGACCGTACCTTCCCTATGCCTCCCATTGGCTAATCAGAGTGATATGCAAATTAACCGCCACAAAGATGGTGGCTAATTTGCATACTGTAGGTAGGGCGGGACAGCAGAAGCCGCCATCCAGGCCCCCATGTGCGGCCTGGGTGGCGAGGGGCTCAGGCGGGGCACGGCGATCGCAAGGGCCCCACCCCATATGTGGCCCCAGCCAGCGCGGGGCTCAGGAGGTGCGATCAACAAAGCAGGACTGGGGATTGGCGAATGGGCGCAAGGCAGACCTCCTGGTCCTTCCTCTCAGCCGTCAGGCTCCTATCAATCTTCAGTTTCTACTGAAAGGAATGTGGCGCCTCCACTGCACAGCCTCCCAGGACTCGGACTCTCAGGCTCTGGAGTGGAGACTTCAACAAGGACTTCAGCACCTGCTCATGGGAATAACCGCCACCTCCCTACTCCACAGCTGCTTCTGTGTCTGCAAGAAACTGTGCATGCTCCTCCCTGTGACATGGGCGGGGCCAGAGCCTGAGTTGAGCGGTTCCACCATAGTGATAGCAGCTGGACCAGTGCAGGGATGGAGGGAGGGAGGGCGAGGAAGGAGCAAGGGGGAAGCCCTGGTTCCCTGCTCCTCCTCCCACAGGCATGGCCCTTGCTGCTGTTATGATAAAAGGAGTTGTGTTTTTTCTAACTCTGTCTGGGTAAAGGAAACAAGTGTCTGTTGACTTCTGATCTTCCTCTCTGAGCTGCCAGTTAATCCCTCTGGATGCATCATATCCAACCTCCAAAGGATCTGAGGAGCCGGATCAACCTTCGTTCCATAGTTGAAGAAACTGACCAATAAACACCTGTGTCTCATGCTTCAGTGTCAACTCTCGCAGAAATCTCTGGGTAATGACTCAGATTCTATATCTAAGGGTCTATTTTCTTCTGTTTTCATGTTTAATTCAGCCCCAGGAATCAAATAATACAATAAAGAATAAAATGAGTTCAGAGGGATCAGCATTGTATTCCCAGGGCCTTTGGTCCCACACAAACCGCAGAGCTCAGTTATCCTGAGATGAAAGGAAAGGAAAGAGAAACGTGAAAGGTTTCCCAGCTCAGTCACAGAGACATCTCATAACCACATATTAAGGACACGACATTAACTTAGGGGTGGAAACGAACACAAATGGAATAGAAGATGGAGCCATTTGGAGTGAGCAGGCCAGCAGGGGGGCAGTTGGGGGCGAGCAGGCCAGCAGGGGGGTAGTTGGGGTGAGCACACTGGTACAGGGGAGAGTTGGGGGTGATCAGGCTGGCGGGAGGGCATTTGGGGGTGAGTAGGCTGGCAGCGGGGGGAAGTTGGGGGCAAGCAGGCTGGCAGGCAGAGTGGTTAGGGGCAATCAGGCAGGCAGGCAGGTGAGTGGTTAGGAGCCAGCAGTCCCAGATTGTGAGAGGGATGTCCAACTGCCAGTTTAGGCCCGATCCCTGTAAACTGGCAGTAGGACATCCTTCCAGGGGTCCCAGATTGGAGAGGGTGCAGGCCGGGCTGAGGGACACTCCCCCTCTGCCGAGTGCACAATTTTTTTGTGCACCGGGACACTAGTATAGTATAAGAAAGTGGTTCAGCTTCATTTTTATGTATGTATTTGTCCAGTTTTCCCAAAATCAATTATTGACCTGTCTTTTCCCCATTATATATTCTTATCTCCTTTGTTGTAAATTAATTGACAATATAAATGTGTGTTAATTTCTGGGGATTTTATTCTGTTCCATTGATATATGTGTCTATTTTTATGCCAGTACTACATTGTTTTTTTTAAATCTTTATTAATATTTTAAATTTTTAAAATTAAATTTATTGGGGTGAATTGGTTATAAGATTTTATATGTTTCAAGTGTACAATTCTATGATACAGTACCATATTGTTTTGATTACTATAGCTTTCTAGTGTACTTTGAAATCAGGGAGTTTGATATCTCCACTTTTGTTCTTCTTTTTCAAGATTTCTTTTTCTATTTAGACTCCTGTGGTTCCATATACATTTTAGAATTATTTGTTCTAGTTTTGTGTAGAATTTCATTGTTATTAGGGTAGGGATTGCATTGAATCTGTATATTGCTTTAGCTAGTATTGACATTTAAATAACATCAATTATTCTAACCATTAGCATGTTACACCCTTCCATTTTTTTTGTCATCTTCAATTTTTTCATCATTCTCTTTCCCCTTCTTGGTGATATTTGTTGCTAGATTAAATGTGTATTTTTTAAGGAACTAACTTAGTTTCATTGATTTTTTTCTATTGGTATTTTGTCTCTAGTTTACTTAATTTTCATTCTGATCTTTATTATTTTCTTCCATTTATTCACTTTGTACTTTGTTTGCTCTTTTCTTGTTAGTTCCTTTATGTGTAAGATTTATTTCAGATTGTCCTTGTTTTTTGAGGTAGGCTTGTATTGCTATGACCCTTCCTCTTCGATTTGCTTTTGCCTTATACCATAGATACTAGAGTGCTGTGTTTCAATTTTCATTTCACTTAAGATTTGTTTATTTAATGTCCTATTGTTAGAACTTATAGGGAAATACAATTGTTAATGGTCATTTGAAGCTTCCCACCACAGGAGAACAAAAGACTAAGAAAATCTGGCTGGATACCTTGAGTCAGACCATATAAGGAATGGAAACTGACCTGAAGGCACCTGATAGCACACATGCATTCCATCTGCATTACAAGCTCACTAGCTCAGCCCCCAAACCCACTGATGACAAGTTTCCCACCAGTGATTGCATATAAGGATGAAACTCCAGCTCCTGGGTACTGCCATCTTCGACCCAATGTCCCTTGGCTCAGTGCTGTGCAGCACTTCCCTTTGAATATCCCATCCCCCACCCCCTTTCCCTAAATAAATTCAGTTTTTTTTTAATCACATAAGAGATGGCTATTTAGCCTACCCACATGCACCATCTACTACGTTCACCTTTAACTTCTTAAACTCTCACAACATCTCTTGGCCTGGCTCCTTTAGATGTAGACCTAACACCTATTTGATATCTTTGAAAACACACTTGTTTAGTAGCATGATGTTTAACCTCCACATGTTTGTGATTTTTTTTAGTTATCTTTTTATAATTCATTTCTATTTTTATACTGTTGTGGTTGAAAAGATGCTTGATATGATTTCAATAATCTTTAATTTTTATATATTTGTTTTATGACCTAACATCATTAATACAGAAAAATGTACCTTTTGTTTTTGAAATGAATGTGTATTCTGTTGTTTTTGGATAGAATGTTCTGAAAGTATCTATTATGTCCATCTGTTTTAATTCGTTGGGTACGGCCAATGTTTCCATGTTGATTTTCTTTCTGGATGGTCTATCAGTTTATATACTAGTAAAATAAATAAATAAATGAATGAATGAATGAATAAATAAATAGGATATTAAAGTCCTCTGCTATTAATGTAATAGTTTCAATTTCTCCTTTTATTTCTGTTAAAACTTGAATTATATACTTAGGTGCTTCCATATTGGATGTGTAGATAGTATCAACTGTTATATCGACTTGTTTGATCTTTTTATCATTATGTAATGCCTTTATTTATCTCTTCTTTAATCTTTGCTTTAAAGTCCATTTTGACTGATAAAAGTATTGGCACCCAGCTTTTTTCTTCTTTTCATTTCCATAGGATACCTTTTATTTTATCCCTTTACTTTTAGTTTGTGTCTTTAGATCTGATGTAAGTCTCTCGTAGGCAGCATATGTATGGGTTTTGTTTTTTTATCCATTTAGTCTCACAATATCCTTTAATTGGAATATTTACTTCATTTACATTTAAAATTTTTATCAACAGTTATGTACTTAATACCATTGCATTAATTCTTTTCTGTGGGGGCTTTTTGTAGTTCTTTTCTGTTTTTATTTTGTTGTCTTGCTCTTTTGGGCATTAATGACTTTCTTTAGTGCTGTGTTTAGATTACTTTCTTTTCTTGGTTAGCATATCTATTATAGGTTGTTGGTTTGTGAATATTATGAAATTATTATATGACAAAATATGTTTCTAGCAATCTATTTTTTTAGTTAATGTTCACTTAAGTTTGAACTCATTTTAAAAGAAATATGTTTTCTATTTCCCCCCATGTTTCATGTTTTTTAATCTTTTTTTAAATTTATTTTTTATTTTTTCCCTTTATTGATTAAGTTATTACAAATGTGTCCTTATCCCCCCAATGTCCTCGCATCCCCCCAATCCTGCCCTCACCCTCACCACCTGTTGTCCACATCCATCGCTTATGCTTATATGCATGCATACAAGTCCTTTGGTTGATCTCTCCCCTCACCCACACCCTCCCCTACCTTCCCTCTGAGTTTTGAGCATCTGATTGATGCTTCTCTGTCTCTACATCTGTTTTTGTTCATCGGTTTATGTTGTTCATTATAATCCACAGATGAGTGAGAGCATGTGATATTTCTCTTTCTCTGACTTATTTAATTTAGCATAATGCTCTCCAGATCCATCCATACTGTTGCAAATGGTAGGAGTTCCTTCTTTTTTACAGCATCGTAGTATTCCATTGTGTAGATGTGCCAAGGATCTGCCAAGATGTGCCACTCATCTGCTGATGGGCACTTAGGCTGATTCCAAATCTTAGCTATTGTAAATTGTGCTTCTATGAACATAGGGGTGCATATATCCTTTCTGACTGGTGTTTCTGGTTTCTTGGGATATATTCCTAGAAGTGGGATCACTGGGTCAAATGGAAGTTCCATTTTTAGGTTTTTTGAGGAAACTCCATACTGTTCTCCACAGTGGCTGCACCAGTTGGCATTCCCACCAGCAGTGAATGAGGGTTCCTTTTTCTCCGCATCCTCGCCAGCATTTGTCATTTGTAGATTTGTTGATAGCCATTCTGACAGGTGTGAGATGATACCTCATTGTCGTTTTGATTTGCATCTCTTGGATGATTAGTGACTTTGAGCATGTTTTCATATATCTCTCAGCCTGATGTATGTCCTCTTTCAAAAAGTGTCTTTTCAGGTCCGTTGCCCATTTTTTGATTGGGTTGTTTATCTTCCTTTTGTTAAGTTGTATGAGTTCCCTGTAAATGTTGGAGCTTAAACCTTTATCAGATATATCATTGGCAAATATGTTCTCCCATGCAGTGGGTTTTCTTGTTGTTTTGTTGATGGTTTCTTTTGCTGTGCAGAAGCTTTTTATTTTGATATAGTCCCATTTGTTTATTTTCCCTTTAGTTTCTATTGCCCTAGGACAGTGATGGCGAACCTTTTGAGCTCGGCGGTCAGCATTTTGAAAAACCCTAACTTAACTCTGGTGCTGTGTCACATATAGAAATTTTTTGATATTTGCAACCATAGTAAAACAAAGACTTGTATTTTTGATATTTATTTTATATATTTAAATGCCATTTAACAAAGAAAAATCAACCAAAAAAATGAGTTCGCGTGTAACCTCTGACACGCGTGTCATAGGTTCGCCATCACTGCCCTAGGAGCTGTGTCAGTGAAGAAATTCCTTCAGAATGTATCTGAGATTTTGCTACCTGTGGATTCCTCTAATATTTTTATGGTTTCCTGTCTTACGTTTAAGTCCTTTATCCATTTTGAGTTTATTTTTGTGTATGGTGTAAGTTGGTGGTCTAGTTTCATTTTTTTGCATGTGTCTGACCAAATTTCCAAGCACCATTTATTGAAGACTGTCTTGAGTGCATTGTATGTTCTTGCCTCCTTTGTCAAATATTAATTGAGCAGAGTGGTTTGGGTCGATTTCTGGGTTCTCTATTCTATTCTATTGGTCTATATGTCTGTTCTTGTGCCAGTACCAGGCAGTTTTGAGAACAGTGGCTTTGTAATACAGTTTGATATCTGTTATTGAGATCTCTCCTACTTTGTTCTCCTTTCTCAGGATTGCAGCAGCTATTCGTTTTTTTTTTTTTTGTTTGTTTGTTTGTTTGTTTTGGTTTTTATTCCAGATGAAATTTTGGAGAGTTCTTTCTAGATCCATGAAATATGCTGTTGGTATTTCAATGGGGAGTGCATTGAATCTATAGATTGCTTTGGGTAGTATGGACATTTTGATGATGTTGATTCTACCAATCCATGAACACGGTATGTTCTTCCATCTGTTTATGTCTTCCTCTATCTCTTTTTTCAATGTCCTGCAGTTTTCTGGGTAGAGGTCTTTTACCTCCTTACTTAAGTTTATTCCTAGGTATCTTAAGGTTTTTGGTGCAATGGTAAATGGGATTGTTTTTTTAAATTTCTCTTTCTGTAAGTTCACTATTGGCATATAAATATGTCATAGATTTCTTGGCGTTAATTTTTTATCCTGCTACATTGCCAAATTCATTTAGTAGGTCTAATAACTTTTTGATGGAGTCTTTAGGGTTTTCTAAGTACAGTATCATGTCATCTGCGAATAATGACAATTTTACTTCTTCATTTCAATTTGGATGCCTTTTATTTCTTCTTCTTATCTGATCGCTTTGGCTAGCACTTCCAGTACTATGTCGAACAGGAGTGGTGAAAGTGGGCATCCCTGTCTTGTTCCTGTTCTTAAGGGAAATGGTTTTAGTTTTTGCCCATTGAGTATGATGTCGGCAGTGGGTTTGTCATATAAGGCTTTTATTATGTTAAGGTATGATCCCTCTATTCCCACTTTGCTGAGAGTTTTTATCAAGAAAGGGTGTTGGACTTTGTCAAATGCCTTTTCTGCATCAATTGATATGATTATGTGATTTTCTCTAAACTTGTTCATGTGATGTATCACCTTTATTGATTTGCAGGTATTGTACCATCCTTGCATTCCTGGAATAAATCCCACTTGGTCATGGTGTATGATCTTTCTAATGTAATGCTGGATCCGGTTTGCTAGAATTTTGTTGAGGATTTTAGCATCTATGTTCATCAGGGATATTGGCCTTTAATTCTCTTTCTTTGTGGTGTCTTTATCTAGTTTTGGGATTAGGGTAATGCTGGATTCATAGAAAAAGATCAGAAGTGGGCCTTCCTCTTGAATTTTTTGAAATAGTCTGAGAAGGGTTGGCATTAGTTCTTCTTTGAATGTTCGGTAAAACTCCCCTGTGAAGCCATCTGGTCCAGGGCTTTTGTTTGCTGGAAGCTTTTTGATTACTGTTTCAATTTCATCAGTAGTTATTGGCCTATACAGGTTTTTTGATTCTTTCTGATTGAGTTTTGGAAGCTTGATTTTTCTAGGAATGTGTCCATTTCATCGTGGTTGTCCAGTTTGTTGGAGTAGAGTTGTTCGTAGTATCTTTTGACAATCCTTTGTATATCAGTAGGGTCAGTTGTTACTTCACCTCTTTCATTTCTGATTTTGTTTATTTGGGTCCTCTCTCTTTGTTTCTTGGTGAGTCTGGCTAGAGGTTCATCAATCTTCTTTATCCTGTCAAAGAACTAGCTCTTGGTTCATTCTTCTTTTGTTTTGTTTTTTTGTTCTTTAGGGTTTTTTGTTTGTTTGTTTGTTTTTTCTATGTTGTTTATTTTTGCTCTGATCATTATTATTCCCTTCCTTATGGATACTGTGTGCTTTTCTTGTTGCTCTCTTTCTAACTCTTTGAGTTGTAGGGTTAGATAATTTATTACCAGTTTTTCTTTTTTTTTGAGGTAGTCCTGTAGAGCTATGAACTTCC
The DNA here is from genome assembly GCF_000147115.1 of Myotis lucifugus. Taxonomy (NCBI): domain Eukaryota; kingdom Metazoa; phylum Chordata; class Mammalia; order Chiroptera; family Vespertilionidae; genus Myotis; species Myotis lucifugus. The sequence continues at coordinate 3,252,393 of NW_005871052.1, forward strand.
CTCTCAGGACTGCTTTCATTGTGTCCCATAGATTTTGGATTGTTGTGTTTTCATTGTCATTTGTTTCCAGGATGCTTTTTATTTCTTCTTTGATCTCTCTGGTAACCCAGTCATTGTTTAATAGCTTGCTATTTAGCCTCCAAGTGTTTGATTTTTTCAATGGTTTTATTGTATTTGATTTCTAGTTTTATGCCATTATGATCTGAGAAGATGCTTGTTATGATTTCTATTCTCTTGAATTTGAAGAGACTTTGCCTGTGTCCTAATATATGGTCTATCTTTGAAAATGTCCCATGTGCACTGGAGAAAAATGTATATTCTGAAGCTTTGGGGTGAAATATTCTGAAGCTGTCAATTAAGTCCATCTGATCTAGTGAGTCATTTAGGATTGCTGTTTTTTTTTTTTTGCTGATTTTTTGTTTAGAGGATTTATCCAGTGGTGTCAATGGGGTATTAAAGTCCCCTAATATGACTGTATTGTTATCGATCTCTCCCTTGATATCTTCCAGAAGTTGTTTTATGTATTTGGGTGCTCCTGTATTGGGTGCATATATGTTTACCAGAGTTATATCTTCTTGTTGAATTGCTCCCTTTAGTATTATGTAGTGGCCTTCCTTATCTCTTGTTATGGCCTTTACTTTGAGGTCTATTTTGTCAGATATAAGTATAGCAACCCCAGCTTTTTTCTCATTTCCATTTGCCTGAAAACATTTTTTCCATCCCTTCACTTTCAGTCTGTGTAAATCCTCTGTTCTGAGGTGGGTCTCTTGCAGACAGAAAATATATGGGTCATGTTTTCTTATCCATTCAGCAACCTGATGTCTTTTTTTGGACCATTTAATCCATTTACATTTAAGGTTATTATTGATAAGTCCTTGTTTGTAGCCATTTTTATTCTTTATGCCAGTGCTACTTCTTCCCTTTCTGTTTCTTCTTTTTACAACAGTCCATTTAGCATTTCTTGAATTTCTGGCTTGGTAGTAATAAACTCCCTTAGTTGTTGTTGTTTTTTTCTTTTCTTTTTTTCTTGTCTGTGAAGCTCCTGATTTCACCTTGATTTTGAATGATAGCTTTTCTTGGTACAGTATTCTTGTATTCAGTCCCTTGCTTTGCATCACTTTGTATACTTCATTCCATTCCCTTCTGGCCTGATGTGTTTCTGTTGAGAAATCATTTGATAATCTAATGCAGTGGTTCTCAACCTTCCTAATACCGTGACCCTTTAATACAGTTCCTCATATTGTGGTGACCCCCAAACATAAAATTATTTTTGTTGCTACTTCATAACTGTAATTTTGCTACTGTTATGAATCGTAATGTAAATATCTGATATGCAGGATGTATTTAGGCGACCCCTGTGAAAGGGTCATTCGATCCCCAAAGGGTTTGCGACCCACAGGTTGAGAACTGTTGATCTAATGGGAGATCCCTTATAGGTAACTCTCTGTTTCTCTTTTGCAGCCCTTAAGATTCTCTCTCTGTTGTTAATGTTTGCCATTGTAATTATGACATGTCTTGGTGTGGGTCTTTTTGAGTTCACCTTGTTTGGGACTCTCTGTGCTTGTGTGACTTTTCCTTTCCCCAAATCAGGGAAGTTTTCTATCATTTCTTTAAGTATGTTTTCTAATCCTTGCTCCTCATCTTGCCTTTTGGCACCGTTATTATGTGGATGTTGCTTCATTTTATGTTGTCCCAAATCTCCCTTAAGCTCTCCTCCTGCTTTCTTATTTTTTTCTCTAATTGCTGTTCAAATTAGGTGTTTTTTGACCCTGTCTTCTAACTTGCTGATTTGGTCCTTAGCTTCTTCTAGTCTACTGTTGAAACCTTTTATTGTGTTCTTTATTATAGATATATCAGTCTTCATTTCCTATTGATTCTTACATATCTTGGTAATTTCTTGTCCAGCCACTTTAGGATCTTTATGAACTTTACTATGAATTCTTTCTCTGACATATTGCTTGCCTCCATTTTCTTTAGTTCCTTTTCTGGCGATTTCCCCTTTTCTTTCCTTTGGGGGTTGTTTCTTTGTCTCCCCATTTTTTTCTGTCTCTTTCTGGCCCTGATCTCCCTGCTTGCCGTCCGAGGGGTTGAAGACCCTAGTAGTTCAATGATCCAGGACTTGCTAGACTGGAGGCTGGGTCTCCCTTTAGTTTCAGACCATTATTGTCTCTGTTCTGAGTTGTACCCACTTCTCCCAAGGTTCTGGTCCCTCAGTTGTCCACTTCAGATTCTCGGGATCGGTGGGAGCTCATGCACAGTTCCTGTTTTGTGAGTGCCTGTGAGGGCCCAGATTCCTCTGGCATGCAATTCACTTTGTGGCCCAGCACTCAAGGCAGGATGGCATCCTAGGACCCTTTGGTAGTCCACATGCAGCATGATCCTGTGACCTGTGGCTGGGCACACCAGGTTGCACCAGCAGCTCAGAGCTGGGCCAGGGGTAGGGTGTGTGAAGGGGCTCTGGATGAAGGCTCTGACCAAGCAGGGGTGGGGGGGTGGAGGCCACACTGGCTGAAAGTCTTTGTCTGTGCCAGGGGCAGACCACACACTGGTCTGAGCTTCTGTATTGAGGTGGAGGATCCACCAGGTGTGGGGTACCCCTGGCTTGCACTCACATCATGGAGAAATGTAGAGCAGGATCCTGTGATGCTGGGTTTGGGCTCTGGTAAGTCAGCACAGCTCAGGAGGTCTCTCTGGCTGCACTCACTGCAGACATCTGTGACCTCCTACGTGATACCGCACTGCTCACTGCTGGGGCACAGTGGTGGTTCCACATGGATTATGGCTACAAGTGGCTCCCTGCACAGGTCCAAGGGTGGTGTCCAAGGTCAGTCTGAGTGTTGGTGTGGCTTCACTTCAGGCCTCTTTTGATCCCCTTTACAAGGCAGCAGAACCCACGTGGGTTCGGCACTAAAACTGTGCCAGTTTGCAAGTTCCTCAGGCAGTAACAGGGGATCCCTGTCTAGGAGAGCCTGATCTGCCAGTCCCCGGGATTCCTGCAATGTATAACTGTCCCCCACTGCCCCCCCACACACACCACACACGTCCACACCGGTCCCTCCTGCTCCTTTACTGATTCACACTCTCTCCCTCCCTGCCATAATGTTGGCTGCTATGTTCAAATCCCCCTATTTGTTGATTTATTGATGATAACCATTCTGACAGTTGTGAGGTTATGTCTCATTGTGGTTTCAGTTTGCATTTCTCTGATGATTAGCTATGTTGAGCATCTTTTCAAATGTCTATTGGCCATCTGTATGTCTTCTTTGGAGAAGTATCTAATCAAGGTCCTTAGCCCATTTTAAAATTAGATTATTTTTTATTCAGTTTTCTAAGTTCTTTATAAAGTTTCAATCTTAACTCCTTACTGGATGTATCAGCTTTATAAGTTCTCAACATATTTTAAATATTAATCTCTTGTCAGATCTACTATTTACAAATATTTTGTCCCATTCCTAAGGTTGCATTTTATTTTGTTGCTGGTTTCTTTTGCTGTGCATAAACTATTTAGTTTATTGTAGTTCATTTGTTTATTTTTACATTTGTTTGTTTTGCTCTTGGTGTCAAGTACATAAAAACAAAACAAAACATTGCCAAAAAAAAAGTCAAGAAACATACCCCTACATATTCTTCTAAGAGGATTTTGGTTTTAGGTCTTACATTCAAGTCTTTAACCATTTAAAGTTGATTGTTGAGAATAGTATAAGACAAAGATATAAGTTTTATACTTTTGCATATATCTATCCTGTTTTTCTAAAACCATTTATTGCAGATATTATATTTTTCTGATTGTAAATTTTTTGCTCCCTTGTTGAAATTTAATTGACCATATATGCATAAGTTTATATCTAGGCTGTATATTTGGTCTCATTTATCTATTTTTCTGTTTTTATTTCAGTAGCATACTGTTTTATTAAAGCTTTATAATGTTGTTTGAAATTAGGAAGAGAGATGCTTTCAGTTTTGTTCTTCTTTCTAAAGTTCAGTAAAGTTATTTGGGGTCTTTCTTATTTCATATGATTTTTAGTTGTTGTTTTTTTTTTCTATTTCCCTGGTGAAAAATGCCATTCAAATATTGATATTGCTTGGATTGATTCTGTGGATTGCTACATATAGTATGGACCTTTTAATAATATCAATTCTCCAATTCATGTGCACAGAATATTTTCTTTCAATTTATTTATTTCTTCTTCAATTTTCTTCAATAATATCCTATGGTATCCATTGTACTATTTTGTCCTCTCTTTGGTTAGATTATTCCTAAGTGTGTTCTTTTGATCTTATTGTAAATGAGATAGTTTCCTTTATTTCTCTTTTTGGTAGTTCATAGTTTGTGTATATAAACACAACTGATTTTTTATTTTATATTTTTTATGCTTGACAGTATTACAGATGTCCCCTGTTTCCCCCTATTTGTCCTCTTCCATCCAAGCCCCACCCCACTCCAGGCCAACAAAATTAATTTTTTTTTAAGAAAGTATATATTTTTATTTTTTTTATCGCTTAAAGTATTACAAAGAGTATTACATATGTCTCCATTTTGTCCCCTCCTTGACATCCCCCGGGCTCCCCTACCCTCAAGTGTCTTCTGTCCATCGGTTATGCTTATATGCATGCATACAAGTCCTTCGGTTGATCTCTTACCTCCCACACCTGCCCCCCAACCCTCCCCGGCCTTCCCGCTGTAGTTTGACAGTCTGTTCGATGCTGCTCTGCCTCTGTATCTATTTTTGTTCATAAGTTTATAATGGTCTTTATTATCCATAAATGAATGAGATCATGTGGTATTTTTCTTTCATTGACTGGCTTATTTCACTTAGCATAATGCTCTCCAGTTCCATCCATGCTGTTGCAAATGGTAAGAATTCCTTCTTTTTTACAGCAGCATAGTATTCCGTTGTGTAGATGTACCACAGTTTTCTAATCCATTCGTCTGCTGATGGGCACATAGGCTGTGTCCAGATCATTGCTATGGTAAATTGTGCTGCTATGAACATAGGGGTGCATATATCCTTTCTGATTGGTGTTTCTGGTTTCTTGGGATATATTCCTAGAAGTGGGATCACTGGGTCAAATGGGAGTTCCATTTTTAACTTTTTGAGGAAACCCCATACTGTCTTCCATAGTGGCTGCAACAGTTTGCATTCCCACCTACGGTGCACGAGTGTTGCCTTTTCTCCACATCCTCTCCAGCACTTGTCGTTTGTTGATTTGTTGATGATAGCCATTCTGACAGGTGTGAGATGATACCTCATTGTTGTTTTGATTTGCATCTCTCAGTTAATTAGTGACATTGAGCATGTTTTCATATGTCTCTTGGATTTCTGAATGTCCTCTTTAGAAAAGTGTCTATTTAGGTCCTTTGCCAATTTTTTGATTGGATTGTTTATCTTTCTTTTGTTAAGTTGTATGAGTTCCCTGTAAATGTTGGAGATTAAACCCTAATTGGTGATAACATTGACAAATATGTTCTCCCATGCAGTGGGTTTTCTAGTTTTGTTGATGGTTTCTTCTGTTGTGCAGAAGCTTTTTATTTTGATGTAGTCCAATTTGTTTATTTTTTCTTTAGTTTCCAAAGCCCTAGGAGCAGTATCAGTGAAGAAATTGCTTCGGCATATGTCTGAGATTTTGTTGCCTTTGGATTCCTCTAATTTTTTATGGTTTCCCATCATACATTTAAGTCTTTTATCCATTTTGAGTTTATTTTTGTGTATGGTGTAAGTTGGGGGTCTAGTTTCATTTTTTTTGCATGTATCTGTCCAATTTTCCCAACATCATTTATTGAAGAGGCTGTCTTGACTCCATTGTATGTTCATGCCTCCTTTGTCAAATATTAATTGAGCATAGTGGTTCGGGTTGATTTCTGGGTTCTCTATTCTATTCCATTGATCTATATGTCTTTTGTTGTGCCAGTAACAGGCAGTTTTGAGAACGGTGGCTTTGTAATACAACTTGATATCTGGTATTGAGATCCCACCTACTTTGTTCTTCTTTCTCAGGATCGCTGCAGCTATTTGGGGTCTTTTTTTTATTCCAGATGAATTTTTGGAGAGTTCGTTCTATTTTTTTTATTTTTTTTTATTTTTCGCTAAAAGTATTACAAAGGGTATTACATAAGTGTCCTTTTTTCCCCCCCACCCTTGACAAGCCCCTGCCCTCCCTTACCCCCCAGTGTCTTATGTCCATTAGTTATGGTTATATGGATGCATACAAGTCCTTCGGTTGATCTCTTATTCCCCTCCCTCCTGTCCCCCAACCCTCCCTGGCCTTCCCACTGCAGTCCGACAATCGGTTTGAGGCAGCTCTGCCACTGTATTTATTATTGTTCAAAAGTTTGTAATGGTCTTAATTATCCATGAAAGAGTGAGATCATGTGGTATTTTTCCTTCATTGACTGGCTTGTTTCACTTAGCATAATGCTCTCCAGTTCCATCCATGCTGTTGCAAATGGTAAGAGTTCTTTCTTTTTAACAGCAGCATAGTATTCCATCGTGTAGATGTACCACAGTTTTCTAATCCATTCATCTACTGATGGGCACTTAGAGCTGTTTCCAGATCTTAGCTATGGTGAATTGTGCTGCTATGAACATCTGGGTGCACATATCTTTTTTATTGGTGTTTCTGGTTTCTTGGGATATATTCCTAGAA
>NW_005871052.1:3261366-3265745 GCF_000147115.1 Myotis lucifugus
CTTGTTTATCCCTTTCAAAGAACCAGCTCCTGGGTTTCATTGATTTTCTGTATTGTTTTTTTGGTCTCTATGTCATTGATTTCTGCTCTAATCTTTATTATCTCCTTCCCTTCTGCTCACTCTGGAGTTTTCTTGTTGCTCTTTTTCTAATTCTTTGAGTTGTAGAGTTAGATGATTGACTACCCATTTTTTCTTGTTTTTTGAGATAGGCCTGTAGAGCTATAAACTTTCCTCTCAGGACTGCTTTCATTGTGTCCCAGAGGTTTTGGATTGTTGTGTTTTCATTGTCATTAGTTTCCAGGATGTTTTTAATTTCTTCTTTGATGTCATCGGTAACCCAATAAATATTTAATAACATGCTATTCAGCTTCCAAGTGTTTGAGTATTTTGGGTTGTTTTTATTGTAGTTTATTTCTAACATTATGCCATCGTGGTCTGCGAAGATGCTTTTTATGATTTCAATCTTCTTGAATTTGTGGAGACTTTGCTTGTGACCCAATATGTGGTCTATTTTTGAATATGTCCCATGAGCACCTGAGAGGAATGTATATTCCGCAGCTGTGGAGTGAAGTGTTCTGAAGATGTCAATTAAGTCCATCTGATCTAGTGAGTCATTTAGGATTGCTGTTTCTTTGCTGAGTTTTTGTCTAGCGGATTTATCCAGTGATGTCAGTGGTGTATTAAAGTCCCCTACTATGATTGTATTGTTGTCAATCTCTCCCCTGATATCTTCCAGAAGTTTTCTTATGTATGTGGGTGCTCCTGCATTGGGTGCATATATGTTTACCAGGGTTATATCTTCTTGGTGTATTGATCCCTTTAGTATTATGAAGTGGCCTTCCTTATCTCTGGTTATGGCCTTCACTTTGAGATGTATTTTGTCAGATATAAGTATTGCTACCCCAACTGTCTTTTCCTTTCCATTAGCGTGAAAGATATTTTTCCATCCCTTCACTTTCAGTCTGTGTGAGTCCCTTCTAATGAGGTGGGTCTCTTGTAGACAGCAGATGTATGGGTCATGTTTTTTTATCCATTCAGCCACTCGATGTCTTTTGGTTGGAGCATTTAGTCCATTTACATTTAAAGTTATTATTGAAAGGTACTTGTTTGTAGCCATTTCTTTTTGTGTGTGTGTGTGGCTGTTTTCTTTCTGAGCTTGATATTTCTTCTTTTTACACCAGTCCCTTTAGCATTTCTTGCATGGCTGGCTTGGTGGTGATAAACTCCCTTAGCCCTTTTTTGTCTGTGAAGCTTCTTATTTCCCCTTCAATTTTGAATGATAGCCTTGCTGGATAGAGTATTCTTGGATTCAGTCCTTTGCTTTGCATCACTTTGTAGATTTCCGTCCATTCTTTTCTGGCCTGATGTGTTTCTGTTGAGAAATCATTTGATAATCTAATGGGAGATCCCTTGTATGTTACTTTCCGTCTCTCTCTTGCAGCCTGTAAGATTCTCTCTTTATCCTGAACATTTGCCATGGTAATTATGATGTGTCTTGGTGTGGGTCTTTTCGGGTTCACCTTGTTTGGGACTCTCTGGGCTTGTGCGACTTTTTTCTTCCCCACCTCAGGGAAGTTTTCTGATATTATTTCTTCGAATAGGTTTTCTAATCCATGTTCATCTTTCTGTTGTTCTGGCACCCCTATTATTCGTATGTTGTTTCGTTTCATGTTGTCCCAAAGCTCCCTTAGGCTCTCCTCCTGTCTTTTAATTTTTTTCTCCATTTGCATTACAGTTTGAGTGTGTTTTGCTTCCTTGTCTTCTAATTCACTAATTCGGTCCTCCGCTTCTCCCAGTCTACTGTTGATACTTTCAATGGTGTTTTTTATTGCAGCTATGTCGCTCTTCATTTCTTCTTGGGACTTACTTAAGTTGTTGATTTTTTCATCTGTTTCTTCTAGCTTCTTGCATAAGTAGTTGAGTTTTTCATCTGTTTCTTCTTGCTTCTTGAACATCCGGTGCATGTACTCTAGGAACCTTATTCTGAATTCTTTTTCCGTCATGTTGCATATCTCTGTCTCACTTAGCTGCTTTTCTGGCGAGTCCTCCTTTTCTTTCCTTTGGGGGTTTCTTTGTCTACCCATGTTTGATCTCACTGACATGACTAGTTGTTGAGTCGTTCAGTGGCTGGACCCTGGGTGGCAGTGGCTGCTCCCTGGGTGGCAGTGGCTCCTCGGGCTGTGGTTGCTCCTTGGGCGGTTGTGGTAGCAGCGGCTCCTCTGTGGATAGCAGGGCCTCTGGTGGGTGCTGTTCACAGCTGTGGTGGCTCTTCTGGCTCGTGGAGGGAGGCTTCACACACAGCAACTGTTCCCCAGGCAGAGCGTGTGGTGATCAGGAGGCCGCTGTTGCTTGAATCTGCTTTCCGTGGAGGGGTGCAGGTCCCCTCTGGGCTCTTACAGTCGCGTTGCTTGCGAGTCGTTGCCTCCGGGTTAGTACGAGAGTTCGTTCTAGATCTCTTAAATATGCCATTGGTATTTTAATGGGAAGTGCGTTGAATTTATAGATTGCTTTGGGTAGTATGGACATTTTAATGATGTTGATTCTACCAATCCATGAACATGGGATGTTCTTCCATCTGTTTATGTCTTCCTCTATCTCTTTTTTCAACGTCCTTTAGTTTTCTGAGTAGAGGGCTTTTACCTCTTTAGTTAAGTTTATTCCTAGGTATCTTAATTTTTTTGGTGTGATAGTAAGTGGGATTGCTTTTTTAGTCTCTCTTTCTGTAAGTTCACTATTGGTGTATAGAAATGCCATAGATTTATTGGCATTAATTTTGTATCCTGCTACATTGCCAAATTCATTTATCAAGTCTAATAATTTTTGATGGAGTCTTTATGTTTTTTTTATGTACAATATCATGTCATCTGCGAATAAGGAAAGTTTCACTTCTTTTTTTCCAATTTGTATGCCTTTTATTTCTTCTTTTTGTCTAATTGCAATGGCTAAAACTTCCAGTACTATGTTGAACAGGAGTGGTGAGAGTAGACATCCTGTCTTGTTCCTGTTCTTAAGGGAAATGGTTTTAGTTTTTGCCCATTGAATATGATGTTGGCTGTGGGTTTGTCATAGAAGGCTTTTATTATGTTGAGGTATGATCCTTGTATTCCCACCTTGCTGAGAGTTTTTATCAGAAATGGGTGTTGGATTTTTTCAAATGCTTTTTCTGCATCAATTTATATGATTATGTGTTGTTGTTTTTTTCTCAATTTGTTTATGTGATGTATTATGTTTATTGATTTTCGGATATTGTACCATCCTTGTATCCCTGAGATTAATCCTACCTGGTCATGGTGTATTATCTTTCTGATGTACTGCTGGACCCGATTTGCTAAGATTTTGTTGAGGATTTTGGCTTCTATGTTCATGAGGGATATTGGCCTATAATTCTCTTTCATTGTGTTGTCTGTATCTGGTTTTGGTATGAGGGTGATGCTGGCTTCATAGAATGAGCTTGGAAGTGTTCCTTCCTCTTGAATTTTTTGTAGTAGTCTGAGGAGGGTAGGTTTTAGTTCTTCCTTGAATGTTTGGTAAAACTCCCCTGTGAAGCCGTCTAGCCCTGGGCTTTTGTTTACTGGAAGCTTTTTTATGACTGCTTCAATGTCTTCCATAGCTATTGGTCTTTTGAAATTTTTATATTCTTCCTGATTGAGTTTTGGAAAGTCGTATTTTTTTTTAGGAATATGTCCATTACCTCCAGGTTGTCTAGTTTGTTGGAGTCGAGTTGTTCATAATACTTTTTAACAATCATTTGTATTTCTGTGGGGGTCTTTTGTTATTTCACCTCTTACATTTCTTAGTTTGTTTATTTAGGTCCTCTCTCTTTGCTTCTTTGTGAGCCTGTCTAGAGATTAATCAATCTTGTTTATCCTTTCAAAGAACCAGCTCTTGGTTTCATTGATCTTTGTATTGTTTTTTTTTGCTCTCTATGTCATTTATTTCTGCTCTGATCTTTATTATCTCCTTCATTATGCTCACTCTGGGCTTTTCTTGTTGCTCTCTTTCTAATTCTTTGAGTTGTAGAGTTAGATGATTTACTACCATTTTTTAATGTTTTTTGAGGTAGGCCTGTAGAGCTATAAACTTCCCTCTCAGGACTGCTTTCATTGTGTCCCATAGGTTTTGGATTGTTGTGTTTTCATTGTCATTAGTTTCCAGGATGTTTTTAATTTCTTCTTTGATCTCATTGGTAACCCAATCAATATTTAATAACATGCTATTCAGCTTACAAGTGTTTGAGTGTTTTGGGTTGTTTTTATTGTTGTTTATTTCTAATATTATGCCATTGTGGTTTGAGAAGATGCTTGGTATGACTTCAATCTTCTTGAATTTGGGGAGACTTTGCTTGTGACCCATTATGTGGTCTATTTTTGAAAATATCC
>NW_005871052.1:3266064-3268042 GCF_000147115.1 Myotis lucifugus
ATTTTTCTGATATAAGTATGCTACCCCAGGTTTATTTCATTCCATTTGCCGGAAAATATATTTTCCCATCCTTCACTTTCAGTCTGTGTGAGTCCCTTATTCTGAGGTGGGTCTCTTGTAGACAGCAAATGTATGGGTCATTTTTTTTCTATCCATTCAGCCACTCGATGTCTTTTGATTGGAGCATTTAGTCCATTTATGTTTGAAGTTATTATTGAAAGGTACTTGTTTGTAGCCATTTTTATTTTTGTGCCTGTTTTCTTTCTTACCTTTTTATTTCTTCTTTTTACACCAGTCTCTTTAGCATTTCTTGCTTTGCTGGCTTGGTGGTGATAAACTCCCTTAGCCTTTTTTTGTCTGTGAAGCTTCTTATTTCCCCTGCAATTTTGAATGTTAGCCTTGCTGGATAGAGTATTCTTGGATTCAATCCCTTGCTTTGGATCACTTTGTAAATTTCCATCCATTCTTTTCTGGCCTGATGTGTTTCTGTTGAGACATCATTTGATAATCTAATGGTAGATCCCTTGTAGGTAACTTTCTGTCTCTCTCTTGCAGCCTTTAAAATTCTCTCTTTGTCCTGAACATTTGCCATGGTAATTATGATGTGTTGGTGTGGGTCTTTTCGGGTTCCTCTTACTTGGGACTCTCTGTGCTTGTGTGACTTTTTTCTTCCCCACCGCAGGGAAGTTTTCTGACATAATTTCTTCAAATAGGTTTTCTAACCCTTGTTCCTCCTTCTGTTGTTCTGGCACCCCTATTATTCGTATGTTGTTTCATTTCATGTTGTCCCATAGCTACCTTAGGCTCTCCTCCTCTCTTTTAATTTTTTTCTCCAATTGCTGTTCAGTTTGGGTGTGTTTTGTTTCCCTGTCTTCTAATTCGCTAATTCAGTCCTCTGCTTCTCCTAGTCTACTGTTGAAACTTTCAATGGTGTTTTTTATTGCAGCTATAGCACTCTTTATTTCTTCTTGATTCTTACAAAAGTTGTTGATTTTTTCCTCCAACCGGTTTATGCACTCTAGGACCCTTATTCTGAATTCTTTTTCTGACATATTGCATGCCTCTGTTTCACTTAGTCACTTTTCTGGCGATTTCTCCTTTTCTTTCCTTTGAGGGTTTCTTTGTCTACCATTTTTGGTCTTACAGACTGAGCTAGATGTGGAGTCATGCAGCGGCTGCTCCTTGGGTCGTAGTGGTTCCTCAGGCTGCAGTTGCTCATGTGGTCTCAGTAGTGGCTGCTCCTCAGTTGGCAGTGGCTCCTTTGGTGGGTGCTGTTCACAGCAGTGGTGTCTCCTCTGGCTGGTAGGTGAGGCTGTTCACACAGCTGCTTTTCCTTGGAAAGTGGTGGGCTGTTCACGAGGCTGCTGGTCATCAGGTGGGGGCTGGCTGAGTGCAGCTGCTGCTCCTTGGACAGGAACGGTCTGTTCACGTGTCTTCTGCTCCTCGGATGGGCGCAAACTATTCACGTGGCTGCTGCTCCTTGGATCGGGGCTGGCTCCACGCTGCTGCTGTTCCTCAGATGGGCTGGGCTGCTCCTGAGGCTGCCGCTCTTTGGACAGGGGCAGGTTGCTTACAGGGCTACTGCTCCTCGTACAGGTGTGGGCTGCTCGTGCATCTGCTGCTCCTCAGATGGGGGATGGGCTGCTTGCATGGCTGCTGCTCCTCAGGCGAGGGTGAGCTGCATGTGTGGCTGCTGCTCCTCAGATAGGTGTGGGATGCTCACCCAGCTCCTGCTAGTTGGACAGGTGCAGAATGCGTGTGGCTGCTTCTCTTTGGACCAGTGTGGGCTGTGCAGGATTGCCGCTCCTCAGATTTGGTTGTTCTGTCTGTTCCGTGTTGCTGCTACTCCCTCGGACAGGGGCTAAGCTGCTCGGGGCAGCTGCTTGTTCCCTTGGGCCAGAGTGACCTGCATATGTAGCTGCTGCCACCTCGTACGGGGGCCGTCTGTTCCCGTGGTTGCTGCTACTCAAACAGGGGA
>NW_005871052.1:3270223-3271211 GCF_000147115.1 Myotis lucifugus
CAGAAATCAGGATTTTAAAAAGATTCCCAGATGATTCTAATGTGCAGCCAAGGTTGAGAACCACTGTCTGGCCAATTATCCTTCCCAGAGCCTTGACTTTACCTTTCTCCGGGAGTCCTCTGCCTTTCCCAGCTGCAAACTGTCTCCCAGCTGAATCTTCTCTGACAATTCGGGCTGGATGTTACTCATTTCAGCTGCTCACCCAATCTGCTCTGGGACAAGGCACGGGACATGTCCATCTATACCGCCGCCATTTTGTCTCTCGGGGACACAATTATTTTTTGTGTATTGAGTTTGTATCTTGCAATATTACTGAAATCATTTATTAGTTCCACAATTTTTGTTGGCATTTTTAGGATATTCTTCTAATCTTATGTTTTCTGCAGTCAGTTTTATTCTTTTCCATTTTGGATGCCATTTTTTTCTACTTCTTGCATGATTACTCTGGCTAAGACTTGAAGTACTATCCTATATAATAAAATCCTAATATGCAAATTAACTGAACGGCAGAACGACCAGTCGTTATGATGTGCACTGACCACCAGGGGACAGACGCTCAATGCAGGAACTGCCCCCTGGTGGTCAGTGCGCTCCCACAAGGGGAGTGCTGTGCCAGAAGCTGGGCTCATGGCTGGTGAGTGCAGAGGCAGTGGTGGGAGCCTCCACTGCTGGTGGGCGGTAAGAAGCAAGGGGTCCCAGACTGTGAGAGCCCCGGACCATGAGAGGGATTGGGCCTAAGCCAGCAGGTGAACATCCCCCTAGGGGTTCTGGACTGCAAACTGGAGCAGAACGTCATGAGCTGACGCCCAGCCCCCCATATATTCCTTTAACAGGAGGAACAATACCAGGATGTCCACTCTTACCATGCTTATTTAACACTAGAGGCCCGGTGCATGACATTTGTGCACGGGGGGGGGGGGGGGGGGAGACCAAGAAGGTTTCTCTACATTTGTTATATAACAAAAAACCTTATTATATTGGGGAGGGG
>NW_005871052.1:3271814-3303816 GCF_000147115.1 Myotis lucifugus
TGCCTCTCCTTCTTTTCAACTTTTTTGAAAAAATTTGAGAATGATTGGTGTTAATTTTTCTTTAAACATATTGTAGAAGTCACCAATGAAGCCAACTGGTCTTGAGAATTTCTGTGTTGAGAAGTCTTTAATTACTGATTCCATCTCCTTATTCATTATTGTTTTGTTTATAATTTATCTTTCTTCATCATTCAGTCTTTGCAGGTTACATGTTTTTATGAAGTTATGCATTTTTTAGGTTGTCTAATTTTTGGCATATAATTTTTCATATAATCTGTTATTGTATTTTATATTAATACTAGAGGCCCAGTGCATGAAATTTGTGCACTGGGGGGAGGGGGTCCCTCAGCCTGGCCTGCACCCTCTCCAATGTGGGACTCCTTGGGGGATGTCAGACTGCCGGTTTAGGCCAGATCCTGCACCAGCAGTCGGACATCCCTCTCACAATTCAGGACCGCTGGCTCTTAACCACTCACCTGCCTGCCTGCCTGATTGCCCCTAACCACTCTGTCTGCCAGCCTGATCATCCCCAACTGCTGGCCTGATCACCCCCAACTGCCCCCCTGCCAGCCTGTTTGCCCCCAACTACCCCCGTCACCTGCCTGATTGCACCCAACTGCCCCCCCTCGCCAGCCTGATTGGGGTTGGGGGGCCGATTGGGGGTGGGGCTGGCCATGGGGAGGGGCTGTGGTTGGTCGGCTGGGAGGCCACCCCCCCAAATGGGGTGGAGGGTGGCGATTGGGGCCAGTGGCCTGGGGGAGGAGGCATGGGTGGTTGGCCAGCCAGCCCTGCCCCTGATTGGGGTGGGGGGATCAGGGGTGGGGCCAGCCTGGGGAGGGGCTGCAGGAGGTTGGCTGTTCAGCTCTGCCCCATCTTGGGGTGGGGGGGTGCAATCAGGGGCAGACAGCCATGAGGAGGGGCTGTGGGCCTATTGTGGTGGGGCAGGTTGATCAAGGGAGGGGCTGGCCTGGGGGGGGTGGGAAGAGAGGGGGTATTTGACCGCAGGCCTGCCCCTTTTTTTTTTTTGCAACTTCTCAACTTTTATTTGTGGTGCCTGTGCTATGTCTGAAAAATACCTTCTCCCCCTGCCCAGGACAGCGATGGGGAGGGGGCAGCAAAAAATAGAAGACATCCCTCCCTATTGCACATGGACCCTATATACAGGCCCACCTGGCCCAGGCCGGTGGAATACTTGGCACATTCTCGGATCTCTGCTCAGGGGCTGGAGGGGTGACCAGTGGCAGCACACGTGAAAGGGGACCTCTGGGTGACCACTCTGGTCCTGGCTACTGGTCCTGGCACTTCCTGGTCCTCAATTTCTTTCTGGTCCTGCCTGCAGCCTTGGTCCCCCTACCTGGCTCAGCCTTCCGTCTCCATCCGGGCCTCAGATGGCCCCCTTGGCTCCTGGGGGCTATTTCCTCCCCTCCTAACCTGGAGATCTCAAGGAAGGTTATGGCTTCTCTATTTTATTTATTTCTACTCATATCATTGTTATTTACTTCCATTTACTGATTTTAAACTTAATTTTTTTAAATAGTCCTTTGACATGTATAGTTAGATTATTTATTTGAGATTTTACCTTTTTCTTATTGTAGGCATATATTTCTAAAACTTCCCATTTAAACTTCTTTCCCTGTATCTAAGTTTTTGGTATGTTTTGTTTCCACTTTCATTTATATCAATATGTTTTTTATTTCACTTTTGATATTATTCTTTGATTCCCCTGTTTTTTTCAGAAGCATGTTATTTAATATACTAGAGGCCTGGTGCATGAAAATTCATGCACTGGAGGGGGGTTTCTCAGCCTGGCCTGCCCCCTCTCATCGTCTGGGAGCCTTCAGGGGCAGGAGACGACCTGGCGACCAGGGGAAGGCGACACCGCATCACATCTCTGCTGCTGCCACTGCCAGCAGTGCAAGCCTTGGTCGGCCCTGGTTACCTGAGCTTTGGGTGGCCCTGGGCAGCTGGGCAGACGCCATCCAAGGCTTGCCTGCACCTTGGGCATCACCTGGGCAGCCACCATCTGAGGCTTGCCTGCTCCTCGGGCTGGCCCTGGGCGGCTTGGTGGCTGAGTGGACTGGGGGACTCTGGAAGCAGGCATGTGGAGTGGCCGGGCCTGCCTGGGGGTGGGCCCAGCCTTGCCATGCACCTGCCACCCTGGCGGGGCTGAGGGGACTGGGTGCCGCTATCTTGTAGCTGTGAGCACTGCCATCTTTGAGGGTGTGGCAGTAAATTAGCATATTCTCTCCTTATTGGCTGTGGGTGCTGTCATCTTTGAGGGCAGGGCAGTCAAATAGAATATTTCCTGTTTTTTGGCTGTGGGCGCCACCATCTTTGAGGGCAGGGAAGTCAGTTAACATATTCCCTCCTTATTGGCTATGGGCGCCACAATCTTTGTGACAGCATGAGAGTCAATTAGCATATTCCCTCTTTATTAGATAGGATATATATATATATATATATATATATATATATATATATATATTCGTGAATATTCTGGTTTTCTTTTTTAATTATTTTTTTTAGTTTTATACCATTATAGTTAGAAAAGATGCTTTATATGATCTCATTCTTCTTAACTTTCTCCAGACTGACTTTGTTGCCTAAGGTTTGATGTATCCCGGAGAATGTTCCAACTGCCCTTGAATAGAATGTGTTTTCTACTGTTGGTGGATGTAATTTCTGTTAGTGCCTTTTATTTTAATGTGTAGTTTATGTTCACTTTCTCATTATTTATTTTATGACTGATTGATCTATCCATTGTTGAAAGTGGATGGGTATTGAAGTCCCCTGCTATTATTGCATCAGTGCCTATTTCTCCCTTCAGGTCTACTAATACTTTATGTGTTTAGGTGCTCCAATATTGGGTACATAAATATTTACAATTCTTATATCCTTGTAATGAATTGATACCATTTTATTATATAACTAGAGGCCCGGTGCACAAAAATTTGTGCACTCGGGGGGGGGGTCCCCCAGCCTGGCCTGTGCCCTCTCGCATTCTGGGACCCCTCAGGAGATAACGACCTGCTGGCTTAGGCCTGCTTCTGGGTGGCAGAGGGCAGGCCCAATTCCTAAGTGCAGCCCCTGGTCAGGCTCAGAGCAGAGCCAACTGGGGAGTTGGGGCGCCGCCTCGTCATGCACAGAGCAGGGCAGATCGGGAGGTTGCGATGCCACCCTCAGTCACGCTCAGGGTAGGGCTGATTGGGGGGTTGGGGCACCGGCCCCTGTCACACTCAAGGCAGGGTCGATGGGGAGGTTGCAGCGCCACCCCCTGTCATGCACAGAGCAGGGCCAATCAGGGGGTTGGGGCGCTGCCCCCTGTCACGCACAGAGCAGGGCCGATCAGGGGGTTGGTGCGCTGCACCCTGTCAAACACAGAGCCGCGGGGCAATCAGGGGATTGGGGAGCTCCCCCCTATCAGGCACAGAGCAGGGCAGATAGGGAGGTTGTGGCCCTGCCCCCTGTCACACACAGAGCCGCAGGGCGATCAGGGGGTTTGGGCGCTGCCCCCTGTCACGCTGATCCCGGTGCCGGGAGCCCCGCTGCTCTGCTGATCCCGGTGCCGGGAGGCATATTACCCTTTTACTATATAGAATAGAGGCCTGGTGCACGGGTGGGGGCCGGCTGGTTTGCCCTGAAGGGTGTCCTGGATGAGGGTGGGGGTCTCCACTGGTGTGCCTGGCCAGTCTGGGTGAGGGGCTGAGGGCTGTTTTCCGGAAGCGAGTGACTGAAGCTTCCAATCGCTCCTTGTTTTCTTTTTTTTATTTTTTATTCTGGGCCAGCTTTAGCTCTGAGGCCTCGCCGCTGAAAACATCGATACAATGTTGCTAAAGCCCGGCTGAATGAAAGCCGGTTTCTGGTGTTTTGTTTAGCTTCTTATTTGCAACATAGTACATAGTTTCTTAGAGTTGTAGCTCAGAGGCCGGCAAGGCAGGCGGGGAACGTTGGAGTCTGCAGTCACTGCAGCAAGCAAGCCTCATGTTCGCTTCCAGCTGCCTGGCTGCCGGCCGCCATCTTGGCTGACAGTTAATTTGCATATACTCACTGATTAGCCAATGAAAAGGGTAGCGGTCGTACGCTAATTACCATGTTTCTCTTTTATTAGTGTAGATAAACCTTATTTTTCTCTTTTAAATAAATTTAATTTAAATGTTTATATAAAACATATTTAAATATAAAATAATTAACCCGATATATATTAACATAAATAAGTTTTGAAAAATAAAATTACATTTTTCCAAACCAATTTAAAATGACTGAGAACTGTGGCTTTGTTGAACAGCATTTGCAACTTTTTGAATGTTTTAGCTACTATAAAATAGCTTTTAATAAAGTGACTCTATTCTTAAGGTTTGACTCTTGAAAACGTTCAAGTCCCTCTTGTCCCTCCTTTCCTCTTATCCTACATCTGGGCCAGATGATAAGAAAGCATACACATTAAGTCCTTCACACCATCCCCTAAACAAATTCAAATCCAAGCCCATTCTTTTTTCTTTTTCAAGCCATTTTAGGATCTGTTAGAGAACATTCGCCACTGTCCTCAGAAATCCTTATTATGTGAGTAATAAATCTTTGCATAGTATTTTGGTGTATGTGTGGCAATATTCTAACCAAATTATGGGTGGAGAGTCTATCCCAGCACTTTTGTTTTACCATAACACAGCTGAGTTCTGCATTTAGTCTTTTGTGATCTCTTATTTCAGTTGAAATAGTGGGAAAAAATCCAGCATTTCACAGACATGAAATTTGAAAAAATAATATTTTAATAACTTTTCATATAATTATGGATATACTTCTTTGATATTATACCAAAACTTGATATGTGTTAGTTGCAATAAGATAGTAGCAATGTGAACGTTTTCAATGTGAAAGCCATGTTAATGTATTTGACATTTGGAAAATGTTTATTCACTGCGTTACACAAATCACTAAATACTGATACATTTTATTATATAATATCCAAAAGCCATAGTCCTTAACTTCAACATCCTTGTCATAACAACACTTTTAATTACTGGGACCTTGCCAAGTTCACAGTGCCACATGGAAAAATTTTAAACTATTAATTTTTGCTTGAAAGATCAAATTTCATTATTGGAAAAAAAGTCAGTTTTTTTTTTTACATTGAAGTATCTCTCTTGCTTTCTTAGTTTAAAAGACAATATCTGCTAAACACCCAAAGCTAAATAACTATATTTTGTCTATTAGTCATTATTTAAAATAAAAAAATGTGTTTTATTAAAACAATAAGTAGCAGATTGTACCTCAACAACCAGACAACCATCATACTTCAGTATACAGCAAACATGCTTTATGTGTACATGACATTTTATCACAGAATCACTACAAATTTGTGTATTTAAGAATTAAAATTTAATAAAATATTATTATATTTATTATTTTATCAAGAATATTTTTATGTGAAACTGGCTTTAATTTTTTACTTGCATGTATATGAAAATGAAGAATACAATGATGAGTAACAATTTGCTGACACTGCTTTGATTTTTACTAAGGTGCCAGAACATTTAACCCCCACTGCCTTTGCACCATCTGTGAAAAGGTGCAGACAGTTAAAAACAGGCAGATTAAGATTGGTATTTTTATAGAAATAATTTTAATGTAACAAACTACATAAAAGAGTTTTAGAAATTGCAAGCTTTGTTGAACCACTCTTTGAGAATCACATTTGGGGGCTTAGAAAAGGGGACAATCTGTGTGAGTTGGAGTAGTTTGGGAGGACTTCATGCAGATGTATGATTTGAGTTGGAGCCATAACGATTGAGTTTTGGACAGGTGGCATGAGCCACGATGACCAGGTATATGGGAGAAACAAGTCGTCTGGTATAAGATTTCAGAGTAAAAGAAAAGTGGATATAAATAACCCAAATAGAATGGGATATGAGTATAGAGTCAGGCAGTTTGGTAATCTATATATATAAAAGCCTAATATGCAAATAGACTGAACAGCAGACAAACCAAACAACTGAACAACCAAACAACTGGTTGCTATGACATGCGCTGACCCCCGGGGGTACACACAGAACATGGTGGGTGTCAGCCATGGTGGGATGATGGAGCAGGTGAGCAGGGGCGCCAGACCAAGGAGGGGCACTGGTCGCCGTCATCGGGGTGAGCCTCTGGTGGTTACTGAGAAATCTTTGCTCCTGCACACCGTGGTCCCACTGGGCACTTGCATCTGCTGCTGGCACCTGGCACCAGTCCCAATTGTTCAGCACCGTCAGCAGGTGCGAACAGCAGCTGCTGGCCCCAATCGCCCCTGTGGGCTTCTCCACCTCCTCCTGCTCCTGAGGGGCGATTGGGGCAGCAGCCGCTGCTCGCACCTGCTGATGGTGATGGCCCCAATTGCTCTGCACCATCAGCAGGTGTGAGTGGGGTGCGTGGGAGTGGTGGTGTCGGTAGCTGGGCTACAGACAGACAGGACTCTGGGCCACAGAGGGAGGGGCTGGGTGAGGGCATGGAGGGTGGACCGAGACCCGCCCCTGTGCCCACTGCAGCCTCACAGCCCGCAGTTCCTTTCAAGGTGCACGAATTTGTGCACTGGGTCCCTAGTGGTCCATATAAAAGAAGACAAACAAGTATCTTTGAATGTAAAATGAAATATCAGCAATTAATGGAAGTGAAATATTCAATAAAATGAAGACCCTTCATGTTTATAAAGACAATTAACACATTTCAAAAATCTTATTATAAATTAAGTGGAAACTTAATAAATTTTGTTAAATGAGAAACATATTTACTAATAGGCAGCGAATCAGTTATACATCTCCACAAACATTACTTTAGCAGTTTCAATTAGTGGCTTTGCTCTTATTTGATTCAATCACTCCTTCAATTTTCTAAGAGTCGTGTTCATAAAGAAAAATTTCTGAAACAATTGCTGATTTCTTTTTTTTTCTTCTTCACTTGGGAGGGTTTGTTTGTGTTGATGGTTTCCACACTCTGTATAGGTCAATAAAAGAATCAATGCTTACTTTCAGCATGGCTAACAGATGGAATGCAGTGAGGACAACCATACATATCAGCTTTGCTTAGACTGAGTCCTGATTTGGGACGAAAGAAAATTTCAGAAGGTACTAGAAACCACTAGAAGATACTAATAATATTTGGATACAAGCGACAGTTTTGATAATTTTCTTGAACAAAGAAGTTCATATGTGTTTTTCTTAATTAGCTTTGTTTTTCCCTATAAATTTTAGAGGCAAGCAAGATTTTTAAGCACAGTTCATGGAAAAGAGCAATTGCTTTATCTTATTACTAGAGGCCTGGTGCACAAAATTCATGCACTGGGGGGATGTCCCTCAGCCTGGCCTGCACCCTCTTGCAGTCGGGGAGCAGGCCTAAGCCATCAGTAGGACATCCTTAGGGCTTCCACAGAGGTGGGAGAGACTCCCACCACCACCACTGTGCTCGCCAGCCATGAGCCCGGCTTCTGGATTTTTTTTAGTTAAGCATGCCTCAAATAGTGTATTGCATTTTAACTTTCAACTCTATAGCTTGTACTTTAATGATATTCCTTCCATTTCAGAAAAAAATGGTGACAATTAAAAATAACAAAAATCTCAAAACAAATGCTTATTAGGGAATCAAAAGTAGTACTTATTCATTATGAAAATCATGAGTCAGACTCTACTTAGATTTTCTAACTTATTTTTTGGAGTGGCGCTACCCCTGTGGGGGTGCACTGACCACCAAGGGGCATCTCCTGTGTTGAGCATCTGTCCCCTAGTGGTCAGTGCATGTCATAGTGAGCAGTTGAGTGGCCTTAGCATATCATTAGCATATTATGCTTTGATTGTTTTAATGGCCAACTGGATGACCAGACACTTAACATATTAGGCTTTTATTATATAGGATGGCTGTGTCAAATTAGACTCTTTCCACCCTCATGTAATTGACAAGTTGATTGAATGAATGAATTGTCTGGTTGTTTTGGTTTCTTAGTGATTATAATTGGTCTCCTTCCCTTTCCCTTTTCCATTCCACAATTAAACACACTTAAGTATTTCACAGAAGAAAAAAATTGCCACCAAGAAGTTAAGGTTTTATTTAATATTTTAAGATTTTTTTCCATTGATTTGGTTTAAACTTCCAGTAGGTTTGAGTTCTTGGAGTGATCTCTATTTTTTTTAAAAGAAAAAGGTCTTTGTGTGTATGTGTGTGTGTGTGTGTGTGTGTGTGTGTGTATGCATGTGCATGTGTGTGGTTATAATGTATGCATGTCTTCTCCAAATTTTTTCAGTAATAAAACATTTTAATAAAACATCATTAAATGTATTTCTTAAATAAATGTAAATGAACCAAATGAATAAGATTTTTGGATAGAGATAATATAATGAACTTATTTTGAGTTATGAAAAAGGTCTATGATACTTCAATGCTGAGAGAAATAAACATTATTACAAATAAAACAATAAAGCATTGTATTTATCCAGAAGTACTTACCAAATATTTTAAAGTGAAAATACATTAATTATAAAATTAAATTTCTTTTTTTTTTCCTTAACAAGTTAGCTGACTTGAGATGTATTTCTGATGGTATGAATGTATCAATTACCAGTGTGATGAAAATTCAACTTCCTTGAGAGGTGCAAGAATGCTACATTTTGAAAAAAAATATCTTCTCTCTTATTTGAAAAAATGTAGCATCCATTATATTGGATTTGGACAAATTGAAATTATTTATACATGTTGGGGTCCAGCCCCAACAGGTCCAGGGGTTCCCAAAGGTGTGGACAGAGTCGGCGAAGAAGGAATGACACGGAGACAGCGTTCAGTTGATCAGCAGCCTAGCCAGGATCTCCAGCCAAGTTCTTAAAATTAAATTTCTTATTACAAAAGTAGTACTTATTCATTATGAAAATCATGAGTCAGACTCTACTTAGATTTTCTAACTTATTTTTTGGAGGAAGTTGTGCTTTTCAATAATATTGCATATTTAAAAGTTTGTCTCCATTGTAATGGATACAGTGTTTTTACATATGTCTGTCAGTATTTATTAAAACCTAAATTCACTATGGCCCAACTAGAATATCATAGTAATCTAGGATTGCCAGATTAAGTAAATAAATATACAGGATTCTCAGCTAAATTAGCGATTTCTTTTAGTTAAGCATGCCTCAAATAGTGTATTGCATTTTAACTTTCAACTCTATAGCTTGTACTTTAATGATATTCCTTCCATTTCAGAAAAAAATGGTGACAATTAAAAATAACAAAAATCTCAAAACAAATGCTTATTAGGGAATCAGTAACACACAAAACAAACACAACAAATACATTCAAGACCTTAGCACGCATTTAGTGTCTCCAGTGTCAACTGGTGACAGGCAGATCCTTATTAAAGTGGAGATGTCCAGAACCAGAGTGTTTTGTAATCAGACATATTTGCCACCAGTTCTCAACTTTCAATTTCTTGTTTGTAATACTGTGTGACACCTTCTTAAAATGATTTCTGTGAAAATTAAATAAAATAACATGGAAATGTAGGGTATGTATTTATCTGGCTGTTTCTTCAGTGAAGTAAAAGTAGATTAAATTATATTTACCAAACTCTACTGGAGCAAAATCTTGGAACAAGTATATTTTAAACTTTGCTTTTACATTTATGAAAAAATCTCAAATGTGTCTAAAGGTAGAAAGAATAGTAACAAATTTCATTTATTAATACGTAGCTTCAATAATTATGACTATTTTGCCATTCTCACCCTCCTTTTTAACCCCTGAAGAATTCTAAATTATAACCCCCACAAAATAAACTTTTATTCATACAGAGTTCAATATTTATTAGAAACATATTTAAAAATAAGGATTCAACTCCTTTTCCAAATACTATCTGGAAATTAGAATCACATCTTTGATTATTTGTACCTTGATATTAATTGGTGTATCTTGTAAATTCAATTTCTAAAGGAAGTCAATATTGAAATATCTATATGTATAGCACTCCAGACTGAAAATGCAAATATTGTTGCAATATTTTGTTTTACATAATAAAAACACAAATCTTAAGCACAAAAAAATTAAAAGCAGTATAACAGAAACATAAAACAAATCTCTCAGAAAATGAGAAAATTTTACTTGCCGTAGCAATTGTATTTTTGCAACAATGGAATGAAATACATACTTGGAACTAACTGAAGGCTACTTTTAGGTATATTTTACACTGAAATCCTTCAGTTCTTAAGATGGCTTGAAATCTACATAGTAATAAATAAATGAACTAAGCTCAACTGAAAAAAATTATGTGGGAATATTCTAACAACCTAATTCTTTCATCCTCCCTATCTATGTAAACATTAAAGCTAAATACATCATTGCTGACTCACATAAATATTAAATCAATAATTTCCACATTAAAAGTGAAAAGCCCAAATGAAGAATAGACTATATATACATATAAGCCTTCTACTGGACTGTGTAAAGACAATTTTAACCAATATTAGCACATTGAAAATCTTACACAATCCAGTGGGAATAGAGTGGAAAATGGAAAGAGATAAAGCACTGAAAGACCTGGAATACATTCCACCCTTAACTAGCTAGATGGCATGAACAAGGATGCTATAAGGCGAACGCTTTCCACTGTAAAGGTGTTATTTACAACACACCGTTTTTACTGCTATTTGCATCTATTTATTTTCCTATGAGCAAGAATTTCGTGACTTTATTGCAATAGCAAAGCGGCCCGGTGATTTGGAGTTGCTGTGGTAACTGTTTCCCACCTAACAGTGGAATACACAGATGTAAATATGTATACAAGTTGAAGGTATCAATGCTTGAGGGCAGCATAAAAACACACTGTCAATTTCAGCATCTATTTTCAGATTGTATGCAGTTTTACTCAAATAAGCTTGCAGTCAAATATTTCCTCTTTCCTCCCTTCTTTCATCTAACCCCATGTGGGGTTGTGCACCCTTCTGACCTCTAGAGGTGAGGTGATAATGGAGAAGGGCAGGGCGAGAAAAAGATTGATGAATATTCTGTATAGACCTAATGGAAAAACAAAGCTTGCTACATTTTGTCCTTCCTTGTAAACAATCCTTGAACACAGTGGAGTTAGAGATTTTTCTTTTTAAAATCAATGAATGCTTTGTACTTTAACTGGAATTTGTTAGCCTCTAAATTCAATAGGTTTGCATCACTAACATGAGCCAAACCATTCCAGTCTGTTAAAATACTGGCATCTGGGCAGAACTTTGCTGGGGTGTATGTTCTGTAAGTGCAGGTATTATTTAACTGGAAACTGGAAACCGGTCAAAATGGGAACAGACATCTTCTCCGCTACTAGTTTCCAGTTTCAAGTTCAATATCTGCAAGTACTAACTACAATCAGTGTTTTATTTAAATATGTAAATTTCTTAATTTTACACCAGTGAATTTTAGGAATGGAGCCTTTATGGGACCTCTTTTCCTACTTGCCTCTCTACTCTGTTACAAAATTCTCTTCTGAAGTTCCCCCACCCTTTCATCACAGTACTTAGATTTTACTAAGTAATTCATGAATGCAGCTAAAAAAGAGAAGCCTTTAATAGCTAATCTGCATTTTTGTTTCAGCATAAAATGACAGTAACAGTTTTGATAAGGTGCACATTTTGCAGCGTGGAACAAAGAACAATACCTTGTTTTTGAACTTTTGTGATCTTGTATTATAGCCTACAACAGATGCTGTATTCAAATAAATTGTCAAAGTGAAGAAGGATTAATAACTGTTGTAGTATATAACCTTTTACATAACTGTAGCCCGAGGAAGGGTACACTTTAAGATCTACTGCCATATTTCATTATTGTAATTACAAATAAAAGTCCCTTTCAATTCTAGAAAAAAGTTACCAAAAGGAGCAAAAGAAGTAACTACTTGTTTTATAGATTTGTTTTATAGAATTTATTTTAATATAAGATCTTTTTTTCTTGAGATGATCAGTAGATGAAGTTAAAAGCAGGCTCAGAGAAGAAAACTATTAAGAATAATTTTGAATTGTGAGATGCTTTTCAGAAGACATAATGTTAGATTGTACTGTCTTTTTGTTAGGTTATCACTGATGGGCTGCCTTTTATCTGAAAATCTTGAATATTCCTACAAATATAGTTCTTTTCATGGGCCACAGGGTCATATGTAGGTGACCACAGAACCAATACTGGTATTTCCCAGACAAAGAAACTGAGTCACAGGGTAGTTTAGGGACAGCTCCAAGATGATTACGTAGCCTGTGATGCTGTTCTGTATTTTTATAGAGGAATCAAAGAAGAAACTGATTTTGTTTTTGTTCAACAAAATAGATCCAGAGACATAGAAGCATCGAACAGACTGTCAAATCTCAGAGGGAAGGCTGGTGGAAAGAGATCAAGCAAAGAACATGTATGCACAACCCATGGACACAGACAATAGGGTGGTGGAGGCCTGGGGCTGGGGGCAGGGGCGGACTATAAAGGAGAAAAAGGGGGATATCTGTAATATTTTCAACAATAATGATTTTAAAAAAGGAAGAAACCCAGACCTTCAGATTCCTGTTTTAAACATTATTTCTTTCACCTTGGTAACTACAGCCCTATCAGAGGAATTATAAAATAAATTCCACCTCAATGTTGCTAAAATTTTTTGCACAATAAAATCAAGAGAGATCTCTTTTGATGTCAGAGACCACTAGTTTTATAATTAAGTTTAGCAAAGGTAAAGAGGCAGCCTATTTATTTAAAACTGATCAAACTTTCAGCAGCATGGCTATTAGACATTATAAGTATCTTAAACCATGTGGGAGTCAGAAAGCTCCCTTAAGATACTTAGGCCTAAAGAAATTCAGTGATAGGAGAATAGCCTAAGATGGACTTTAGGACCACCTTATAGAAAGGTTAGAGAATTTAGAGATAGGATACTTAAACTCCAGACCCTACCCACCTATGCACCTTTGTGCAATTCCTTTACTTTTCAGGCCTCTGTTTTCCAATCTTTAATAGGAGGTAGGTAGACTAGAATTAGTGACTCTGTGAAAGTGGAGCAGGGGTGGTCACAAAAAAAGTTTCAGACACTGATGAAAACACAGGACCCTCTCACTAGAAAATGGCAAATAGTTATAGAGCCACATGCACCCCCATGTATATTTACACAACATTATACCAAAATTTTGAGATTTGTGACCCCCTAAAATCTCATACATAGAATCCAGTTGAAGAGCCTTGCAGTAAACACTCTTGGCACTACCAAAATTTAATTCTTTTTTTTCTCAAATTCTATTATATATGATTCATTTATGCAGACTACATACTAATAAAGATAACTACCCAGTTAAAATATGTGGAACCTGGGACAGGCAGGACTATTTCTCAGGATTAGCTGCCCTATTTGCTGGTCTCACATTTTCATGTCCAGGCTAGGGACTTCAAGGTTTTCAAGAACCTATAAACATTCTCAGAACCTGAAATATATGCAGTGGCTTTAAAATATGCAGCTAAACTGTTAATATAAAAATTTAACCACATGTTTAAATTTCTAGATATTATAACTCATCAACTAGTTAACTGTTACTCAATTTTTAAATAATTATGCATAAATACAATAAAGGTTAAATCACAACATATTTTTTTTACCAAACACGTTTTTCTTGTATAGCTTACTCAATTCAGTATAATAATAAAATTATGTAGACTTTTAAATCAAAATTATATTTAATAAATAATTGATATATTTTAATATTTTGTCATATGATGTGGGATAGGGCTTCCAAATCTAAGAGTATCTAAGGCCAAAAAAAGTCTCAGAACATTTCTGGTTCAAGACCTCCCCTTCAGCTTTCTGTATTTCTGAAAAGGAAGTAGCTTTTTATATCAGGGCCCTAATATTCACATATACCAGGTCCCTAAACCTGAGAACTTTATTTTCAATGAGAAAGTAGAAAGCAGTTTCAGGAGAAGGGAAACCTTGAATGTTAGGCTCCTACCCTGAAATTGGGACAGGAGAGAGCGAATTGAATGTAAGTGGAGAGAGGAGAGAAAACAGGAAACGTTTTGTTTTAGAATTTCAATGTTGGCTGAAGTAGTTTCTCTGTGTGTGTTTTTTTCAAAGGACTTGGGTGTGTGCATGTATTTTTAACTCTTTACTATAAAATCTTCTAAGTATGCAGAAAGAATTATATAATGAACTTCCTTAACTCACTGCTAAGATTTAATGAGCCTTAATATTTTCCCATATTTGTTTTATCTATTTTTCTGAATTATTTTACAGATAATTTTGGATATCATGATATTTTACCCATACCTTTACTATGATTCCCTGAATATTAAGGGTAAGTTTGTATATCCTAAAAGTATCATTTTTATACTTATTAATGAATAATAATTCCTTGATATAATTTAATTTTTAGTCTATATTCAAGTCCCCCTACTGTCCACAAAATGTCTTGCATAACTTACTCAAATCAGTATCTGACCAAACATCATGAATAATTTTTCTAACCTTACATATCCCCTATTTTTTTTTCTTTACAAACTTGAGCTGTTAAAGAGTCGGGGACTGTAGTTATACAGAATGTTTGATTTTCTTCATTTATTACTTCCTTTCTTGTGGTATTTAATTCATTTCTCACATCCCTGTATTTCCTGTAAAATTAAAGTTTGGTATAAAGGCTGAATAACATCTTTTGGCAAATATGTTGCATATTTCATATTGCCTTTTATCAAAAGGCATATACTGTCTGCTTGTTCAACTATTAGTGATGGTCAGTGATTGTTCGTTACTGGTAACAACTTGGTTCCTCCATTTTAAAGTTTTATTTTCTCTCTTGCAACTAGCCAGTGGAATGAAACTTTTGGCCGTGTAATTTTTGAAGGATGAGAAGGGATAAGGATAAGAAGTATATGAGAAGAACCCTGGAATGTGGTTTATTACCTTATTCTTTTCAAAAGGTATTTTTCACTTTTGGTGCTTAAGATTGTCCTCTCTCCTTTCTTATAACCTTGCTTTCTATATGAAATATTGACAAGTTGCCACTGATTGTATTATTTTAGAAATAAACATAAAGAAAATTTAAATAGTTGCTTTTAACTATTACAATAAACAATAGGAAATTACCTAAAAATCCATTCATTCTGGAAACTGTTTTAATAGAATAGAGTGGTTTTCAAGACCATGATCTAGAACAGAAATATTTTGGAAAACATTTTAAAATAAGTTTTTGTTTTTTGATTATCTCTTTACTTCACAGTATACTACTAACCTCTCTGAATGCTTATACATGTTTTTTTTTTCAGCTCATTTGCAACAAAGCACTTTGTATGATTACAATAATGTCTTGTCTCTCCTTATATTTATATTATTTGTGCTGATTTTACTGACCTATTAAGAATTGTTAAAATTGTAGACCTGCCTAGTTTGGGTCTGTCTTCAGTGAATTGAGGTGCCCTACCAATTGAGTAATCACAACAAGTTGCTATATTTAGTGGGAAATAATTTTATTTTTATAACAATCATCTGTAAAATTTTCACAAAAATTGCTTTTGAGGAATTATTTTTAATGACTGATTTTTGTGAACTCTCCTGCTTGACTGAAGAATTTGAATGCAGAAACAAAATAATCTGAAATTGCCTCAGGGAGTGAGGTCAGGTGAAGGTTAATCAAAGGAAGTGACAGTGAAATGACATTCATTGCTTTTGGTAAATTTTTAATCGTTACAAACACACCCTGGAGCTTGTGCATGTGGGCATGTGTGTTCATACACACGGCATTAAAACTCCTCAGATATAATTTTATAAAATTAGATGACTTTTTAATTTTATTCTTATGATTTGGCTTTTTGCCTGTGTTTGTGATTCAAACTAGAAATAGCTATGATGTGTAGAGGTATTCAAATTATTCCATGGCTTGGAATAAAATTAATTTTAAGACAACATTGAAATAGATGATTTTACATATTTAGAATTTGTAAGGGACATTAAAGGAAAAACATGAGGAATTATTAGAATCAAATATTTTGGTCCAAAAAATCTGCAAATAGACAGTGACTGTTTCTGTACATACTAAACTGGAAATTGAGTTTATGAGCAGAAATGTCATTTATTATGAGGCACTTTATACATATGAATGTTTAGTTTTCTTTTTTCAATTTTAATTTATCTTTCTTTTTCTATTGAATTTTTTTGGGGGTGACATTTTATTTTTAATTAAAAATATAATTTCTTGTTAGGAAATTCTTCAAGTAGAGTGTTATACATGTTCTCAAATAATAGTGTAGTGTTCAAAAATACCTGATTAAATATTAATCAGCACTTTTTGCTGTTTTCACTCTACTTTTCTAGATAAAAGTAAAAATTAAGTGAATAAAAAATGTTTTAAGATCAATAAGCATGTTTAATCTATTCAGTTTCTGTAGCAATCACTTTGGTAGTACCTTGATTTAACAGGATGGAATTAACTATTAGTGACTTTATTACTGCCTGAGACAACTGCCTCAAACTAAGACATAATTTTTTCTTTTCATTTTCTTTTCATTTTATATTATTAATGTTACTTAGAGATTTTGCGGTTGTGGGGCAGGGATTTCTTTCTTTTCTGATTTACTCCAAGTATATTGCCCCAAAAGAAGAGAATGAAGAAACTAAAGTTTTACTTTATTCATAATTACGAATATGAAATATGGGGGAAAACAAATATTTTCCTACTCTCTTAAAGTGTTAGATTGCCCCAGTTATCATATTAATTTTCTAATAAGATACTCTAAAGATTTATTTCTTTTATTAACATGGATAATTGTAGTGCTATATATCTGAGCACACATTGGAGAACCTTTACAAACTTATCAGAATGGATAAGCAGGAACTTGTACTGAACAGGAAGCCTTTCATGTGAAGCAAAACTGATGAAGTTTGCACTTTGTTGGGTCTGTAAAATTATGGAAATAAAGACAAGTTGTCTGTGCTGCTATAACTTTGCTGAGATTCTTTCTCTCAAAATATCTGTGTGTTTTTCTTTTGATTTTTCCTCTTTGTAGCAGAAAATGAAGCTAGTAAGATGTACAGAATAGAAATGACTAGTATATTTCAACATTTCTAGAATCCGTATTTTCCCCACATAAAACCTTCATGTATGTCGCAAGGAAAATGCTGCTAAAAGTGGAGTGTTTTGACAAAAGGGATTTTTAAAAATGGGGGGGAGCACCAAAAGAACTGGGCATTTATTTGTTAACTTAATTAAAAAGTTTATCAATTTAGTAACAAAAATCCAAACATTCAACCTTGGAAAAACTGTTCAGCTGTCAGTTCTGCTCCCAGCATGGCTTTGTAACTGATTTTTCTGTTAGTTTAAGGTGAGAAGGGAAACACTCTATTACCCTTAGACAAAGAGAAAAGGCATTACTTTAAATATCTGGACAGTCACAACTACAGCATTTATATAAGGGGAGGTCAATAAAAACAGGGGTTAAATAATCTGAGAGTACCTTCTGGTTATATATGGTAATTACTTATAATTTAGACTGGCTCTACGGAATTATAAGTGACTCAAAATAGAACTAAAAACCAGGCAGGCAGGTTTTATTTTATGGTCAATAATTTAAAGTTGTTCAAGGACTGGTTTAATTATTTATGGATCTTTAATTGTGTAACTCCTAAATGCAGATGAATATTGTACTTAAAGAAAATGGACGTCACATAATCTCTGAGTTTGTTTCCTACCTATAACAATAAAGCAAATAATATTTACTTCATAGGATTATTGTGAGTATTAGAATGGGAAGAAAGAATTTTAAGGTTTGTCTGATTGGGGGCCTTTGTATATGTATAAAATAAAGTGGTAAATTGAAGAATCGTCCAGAGTATTTGGGTGGAAAACTCACTTTAGTCTTAGATTTTTTTTTCTTTTTTATGTTTTTAAAGGAAATGCATATTGTGTAACTTTAGCCCGCTTTATGTTTAACTTTCTTTTTTATGCAAACTCTATAAAAATAAATTTTTACTCCCATATCAAAAGTTTCAAAGCTATAAAATGCTTTTTAAAAATTCTTGTTAGTATTTAAAGTTGTGAAGTTCTTTTTTCCTGGTAGGACTTAATAGGGCTCATCTTAGTCTGAAAAATAAGATAGCAAATGTTTTCTTCTTTGTAAAATGAAGGTAATTCATTGAACTGTCGTGAAAATCAAGCACCATAATGTTTGTAAATATACTTTACAGACAAAATATGTTATACAAATGTTCATTGTTTTCACTTATTTTTCATGCTGGCTTTTGTACATGTACTATAGTTTGTCTGAGAACTTACTTTTTGAAATAATTTTTCTGACTGTAGGCCTGGGTTCACACTGAGCCAGTCAAACTCACCTTATTTTCCTTGCAGCAAAATTAGGTGTTTGCCTTTGGTTCACTAAGGTTATAGTTGAAATTTATGTTATTGAAAAGAAGTGATTTGAACTGGTCATTGTGTAGATAAAGCTTGTTGCCATGATCTTACTAATGTTATGATTTAGCTGACAGAGCTAGCCGGCCACAAAATAAATTACAGAATTACTAACTTCTCATTATATGATTTTCCCACACTCTGTGTTTTCACATGTACATTGTTACTGCATTAGCAAATAGAAATATATTTATGCTCTTAAACATTTTTCAGGTTATAAAAAGACTGACAGTGAACACTTATTGTACAGAAAGTGGTTTGGAAATGTGTTTGAAACTTAACAAAAATGTATAGTTTAAGACTTGGCAGTGTTTTAATATATGCACCTCCCAAGTTTTACCCAGCTGGAAAGAGGAAGCGCTGATGAATTTTCATGCCTTCTGGAGAGCTAATGACGATATTTGTTGGTGTGGAGATTTTCTTGGGAACGCTCCAGAAGAAACTCTTCTCCTTGAGCTGGTGAAATTTGAAGAACAACTTCAAACAGTAAGTCTGTTGTCAAAAGAAACAGATGGGGCAATATCTCAGATCACTTCTTACAGTATCTAAAATTAATTTACAGTAAAATACTTACCTAACTAGGGGCTAATTTCTTTTAAGAATTTCTGAACTGGAAAATGAGCTCACCAGCTTCCTGCTTCAAATTTCTCTTTGTAGAACTGATCAAGTGGAAGGATGGGTATTATCTGAAATGTAGATCTGGAAAAAGAACATTAACAATAATGGTATTTCTTCACAGTGCTCATTTGGGAATATGAGTGTAGCTAGACTATAGAGAGGAGATGACTTCACTTACAATCCATCTGTTCTCAATGGGGTCATCAGAAGGTCAAATGTTGTGCCACCTTGGGCTATTTAGCAAAAACTAAGGCCTTTTCCTAACCCTGGGCCTTCTTTTATTTTCTTGGAGATTGGTTTTTCTTTGGCAACAGTCCAAAGTGTTAATTCCATGGGTTGAAGACCTTTAAAATGGAAAATGAAAATCCCTCTTGACTTCCAGTAACTGATTAGTTTACTACTAGAGTTAGGTGAGGGACAAGAAAAGCTGCCATTTTTTTCCTAAAGAAGGAAGGATAATTGGGACACCGAGGCTGCAGACCGATTGCAATTAAAATATGTTTTAAAGAACATGAAAGGGACTTAGAACAATATGTGCAGAATATGCAATTTTATAATTCGTTTTTCTAATATAAAGTAATGGAATTTGTTATCATCATGCTATTCTTTAACTCATTTTACAAACACTCAAAAATATATTTTTAAAATTTTTCTTTCTGGACTTCTGCAGAGGTGTGTTGTGACCTAGAGGAACTTACTTCCCATGGAATGATGGTACATGTTATCTCATTAATGAAAATCAAAGTTTTGAAAAATATGTGTGTCTAAGAGTTTTGGTAGCACCATTCACTATTAAAAAGTCTTCCTTGAAATATTGTTTGAAACAAATGGCTTCAGTACTAGTGAAGTATGTAGCATAGACAAAATGCTATCTTACAGTTTTACTTGTCAATTATACCTCAGTAAAGCTTAATTAAAAAATTAAAAAACAAAAAAATCTGGAACGACCTAACATTATACATCAAGGAACCAGAAATAACATTTATTCATATAATTATCTTAAATTTTTCTGAATTTGAATTTCCAATAAAGTAAATATTAATGGGGGGAAAAACACTAAGCTACCTGGCCTAGGCTAAACAGGCAATTTTGTATGACTATGATAATGTGAAAGAATAGTGACCAGTTTTGAACATTTTTATAGTTTTGTTTGGCTATCAATAATGAGTAGTTAAGTGATGCTCCAAGAAGTAAACAATAAGGTGGTGTGAAAGATGAAAGGGCTCTTAAAGACCATCTAGTCCATCCCATTTATTTAATTGATAGAAAACTGGGAAACGATATAAATAGAGCATCTTATTAAATAAACAGAAGTAATTAACATGTAGTTATCCAGGACCTGCATTCCTTCTACTATACTTTGAAAATGTGTATAGGACAACCCCTTGTGTTAATTTCAGCCATTTGCCATCATTACCACAAATAGGTCAGTTTGGTTGTTTGCTTTGTGGATAAACAATATGCACTTTGAAAAATCTATAATTTAAAATGGCAGTTTATTTGTCTCACATAAATACGATCTCTGTCCTATAGAATCAGAGAATGTTAGAGTAAGAAAAGACCTATCCCTACCAGTATAAGATTCTACTTTTCAGCATATTTAATGACAAGTCACTTAGTTTATGCTTGAATACAGTGCAAATGAGGATCGTTTTAGTTATTTTTTACACGGCTGCCAAATTTGTTATCTGATAACATTGTCAGAAAATATTTTATAATATTAATATGATATTTAACCCTTTTGTAACTTGCATCTATAAGTTTTTTTTCCTTCATATGGAACCATACAGGAGAAACTTAATTTATTATTTTATATGATGGAATTTCAACACTTAAGAAAATACAATCATGCCCTTCCTGTCTCCCAATCTTTCTCAATTCTTTATACAAGAGCATTTCCAGATACTTTAAGATCCCATAGGCTATTGCTTCATGGTCTTCATTTCCAGTGAGTCAGCAACATTCCTTTAAAAATGGTTCAGAAACCAAGATGATAAGAGGATTTATTCTGAGTAGTTCAGATGCAGAAGATAACTTTTGTTCAGAAATTCTTATTTGCCATAGGCAAGGATTATTTTGAGTGTTTAATGTGGGTCAGAAACTCCTGTGCTGTTTGCATGAATTATCTAATTTAATCTTTACCATAGTCCTATGGGATGGGTGCTTTTATTATTCCTATTTAATAGCTGAAGACTCTGAGAACTAGAGATGTTGAGTAAGTTGTCCAAGGATTCAAAGCTAATAGATGGCAGGTTTGAACTCAAGCTTGCTTAACTCCAAGCAAGGTGCTAACTCCCAAAATGCATGAGTGAATTATTTTATTTCCATTCTATTGCTGGCACATTTTTATCTTACCCATAGTCTTGAGGTCTTCTATTTTATAGCAAAAGTTAAATTTAGTCTGTATTGTACAATTGACTTTAAATCAATCTTGAATAGAGAGTTATAATTTTCTTGTCCATTTTCTTGTTAGTTTTGGTCTAACTTTCTAGATTTTTAAATTCTG
Organism: Myotis lucifugus; assembly: GCF_000147115.1. Taxonomy (NCBI): domain Eukaryota; kingdom Metazoa; phylum Chordata; class Mammalia; order Chiroptera; family Vespertilionidae; genus Myotis; species Myotis lucifugus. Next base: position 3,293,343 of record NW_005871052.1, read on the forward strand.
CTTTATATCTTAGATTTTTGTCTTCCATTGAGTTGCACAATAAGCCATTCATATCTTTATTTATCTAGCTTATGTTTAAATGTTGACCATGGCAGGGAATGTCTTCCAAGTTGATATGAGTTCATTAACTCATATTATTGGTATTATTATAAAACCTTTTGCAACCTCACCTAGTTTTGTCATGTAGCTTCTATTTTCCCATCTAGTTTACAAAGATATTATGAAAAACTGTCAATGACTTTGCTAAAATAAAGCTATCTTGTAGCTGAAGCATCCTTCCATTCATTGAACAATTATTTTTTGAGCATGTGCTAGACAACAATAGGATGCAAAGATGACTATTGATTTTAAAGCACCCACAGTTTACTAAAAAAAAGTCTTTAATAAAATTAACTGTAATGTACAGTAAACAGTGCATATAAAAAGGGTTATGATAATATATTTTGATGGGTCAAGGGCAAGAGGGATTTTTTTCTTGTTGGTGAAAAGAAAGAGGATGCTTAATCTATGGACCTTCAAAAGGGAGACTTGCTTAATTTGGCAGAATTGCATATTAGTGAACCTATGCAAAATCTTAGTGATAACTTCAACATGAGCTAGAAAGCATAAATCTTTAGAGGCACTTTTCTGTCAGAACCAATTGTTGGATATTTGAGAATTTAAGCTAGGGTAAATCAATTTTGGAAGTTTTATGCTTTAGAATTTAGGGCACAGATATTTTGTGCTCTGCTCAAAAATATAAACTATCTCCTTAAACTGGGGAGAGTTGGCTATTTTAGGACTTTTCCAATAACCTAAAGAAGCATTTTCTTCTCTTTATGGTCATTTACATCATACGGGATCACTTTAGCCAAACTCTACATTTTCCAATCTGGCTTCCTCTCAAAACGCAATTGCTCCTCACAGGGGGTTCTGCCCTTTTGTTGTTCTGAATATTTTACATACTTTAAAACAAACAGAACCAAACAATTTTAACCAAAGCTACGCAATGCTTTTCTGAAACATGCATAAAATCTTCACAAATTAAATATATGCCTGCATGGTACTAAAACATCAGCTCAATTCAATCCTACTTGCATTTTGTTATATAGATACAGTGACCATATGCTCTGCATTTTCCAGGACATTTCTAATTTCAAATATTTTGTCCCATTATGCCTTAATTACACTAATATCTGTAGGAGCATGTGTCCTAGTTCAAGAGTAAGAAATTATATTATCTGACTTCATAAAATACTTTGAAAATTGATTGAATTTCTTACATGAGTCACAGATTTTTGTTCTATAAAATAAACATAGATGTCTTTATAATTTGATATGTTGCTCTTTCTATTCATGTCCCTCTCCTTAACCTAACACATGGTTTAAGAACTCATGAAGAAGTTAAAATCTAAAAATATTAATCTTGGTAACATTAAATATAATTTAATTCATTATAAACAACAGAATGTAGGTAAGGATATACAACTTATTGAAATAAGACAATGGCAGACATATAGTCATTCTTTAGCATTTTGTAAGGTTCCACAAAGGCAATTTATTATATTGCATCACATAAAAATTAATTATTAAGCATATTCTCTTCACTAAAGTTACAGTCACTTGTTATCTCTGATCCTCAATTTCTGTTTTTATAAAATGAATGTGATAATAACACCTTATACTATGCACGTATTATACAGAATAAATAAGATAATTGTAAATTGTTTAGCAATGATCCTGCTACATAATAAGTGTTCCATAAATATTAATTACTAGTATCATCATGATAGGAAAATAAATCTTTGTCTGATGAAGTACAATGGTACATTGAAGTGGGAAGGCGGTTCTAAAGTTGAGTTGGTAGATAATAGGCAAAGCTAGTGAGAGGAAATACCCCTGGAGGAGATAAGTCTAGAACAGTGAATTAGGAAAGGAAAATACAAATTGAGTGGATGGTTAGGAGGATAAGGGAAGACACTTACAAAACAAAATAAACTATTATTTGAAATTGAAGTCTGGTTATAATAAGCAAATAATTCTATGTAGTAACATGGCACATATTGACAATTAAATGTTACAAATTAGGCTTCCTGTTGTTTTTCCATGGAGAATATTTTAGTCATATACGGTAGTTGGATATATAGGTTAATATATTCAGCAATATGAATCTATTATTGCTAGAGTCACTCATATGGGAGCCTCATATTTTCTCCTTTTACTTTTTTAAACCCAATTTTCATAGTGTATCAAAGTCTTAGTCAAGATTGTGGCCTTTGTCATATTTTGGGCTGTAGTTCCAGTCTTTACATGGTTTGTTGGTGATTCATTTCAATGAAGGATAATTATTCTAAAAAATACATTTTAGAATTTTTATACAATTCTTAGATCAAGTGCTTTATTCAATTACCTAATTTAATCCTTATAACTCCCCATAAATAAGTGATATTTCCATCCTCATTTTGCAGAAGAGTAAACAGAGGCACAGAGAGGATAAGTAAATTATTAAAGGCCACACGGTTCTATTAATTAATACAACTGAATTTTTCATAATATCTTAGTTTGTGCATTACACTCTCAAAAACATTCTAGCAACAAAATGTTTCTTTTACTAAATTTGTTTTTACATTAATAAATATTCTTTGAATGTCTGACATTTTAAAATAATAACCTTTTGAGAGATTTTCATGCTATAATATTAGTATTTCTATTCTTTTCTGTGTTTGCAACTCTATGTATAGTGTATGTAAGTTCAATGGCTTCAGATCTGAAACTTGATTTTTCTCAGTATAGCTGCATTAGCATTCAGCTATGAGTATGTAAGATAATAGTATTAAAAGCAACCTTCCATTCTGTTGTCATGAATGCAGCACAACCCAATACTAGTGGCACTATACCACTAGTCATTGTACAACCTCATTTTTATCTACCAATTTTAATTTAATTACATGTGAAATTTAATCACTATTATTAAAAATCCTTTCTAATTATTTGATATGTGAAGCATTAAATATTATAATTCATTGACTATCTTAGAATGTAAGAAACTTTTGTATAAAGCTCTTTTAAGAAAAGTATTTCACTGTTACTTATAAAAATCAGAAATAAAAACCATGAAACATTGCTTCTTATTATCAAGAAGATTATTTTTTTTATTGGGTTAGTGAGTCAGTGCATACTCTCTTCAGAGTATGTTGTGTGGGGAAAAGTAGTATTATTCTATACATATTTGATACAAACAGCATGTATATGTTCTGAATTTGTAGATAATTTTACAGTTTTCATATGCTTTTTAATATTATCTCTGTCATCAATTCTAAAGAACTTATGTAGTCATAATAACTATATATTTTCTTTTTTAAAAATATTTTTATTGATTTCAGAGAGGAAATGAGAGGGAGAGACAGAAACATCAACGATGAGAAAATCATTGATCAGCTGCCTCCTGCACGCCCCCAACTGGGGATCGAGCCTGCAATCTGGGCATGTGCCCTTGAACAGAATCGAACCCGGGACCCTTCAGTCCATAGGCCAACACTCTATCGACTGAGCCAAACCGTCCAGGGCTATATTTTCTTGATGTAACTAGTGTTGGTAGTGAAAAAAAAATTGAACATAGGAATCCTTGCCCCAAACCTGATGGCCATATCTGGACCTTTAAAAACAATACACAACTCTTTAGGAGACAGGAACTTTATGATTTATCAAGAACTCATTTATCTTATACAGTAACACTATCTCTAATGGCAGATTAAAGTAATCTAAAAATAGCCAAATCTGTAGTTAGTTGTCTAGAAAGTACAAAGTACAAAGATCTTCCTTTTCTTGGTGAGTATATATTTGTTTTTCCTTGTTTTGAGTAAAATACCATTTTGTGATATTTGTTTCATAAAAGAGCTCTATGTACCTTTTTTCCACCCGAAAGAAACAACTGGTGTTAAGACTTAAAATAATAAATAAAGAGATCTCTATGTGTTAAAAATATTTTCCTCCTCTGTTAATTTATTTTTATTGAATTTTGATAAGCTTCTCTGATTCCTCCATAATATTATAATCCTTTGTTCGGTTTGACAGTTGTTTTTCTGCATAACTTGCAAGTGTAAAATTGAGAATTTTAAAGTAGCTTCTGATATTTACTTTTTATATATTAATAACAAAATAATTTGATTTATGTAATTAAATATGCTTTCTGTTTTTTTTAAATAATTTGGACCATGCAGGTTGACTTTTATGTTATGCTTACACTAAACATGTATTACATTATATACATAAAGATACCATAGATTATATATGGTTTTAGCTGAGGGTGATTAGAAATAGGGGTTTATGGGGTGGGAAGAATCTGTGCCCACTCATAATTAAACAACCACAAAAATACATGCATCAGTCAGCAAAAGCAGGCATTAACATTATAGAGTGAAAATTAAAGAGTCAAACACCGAGCATCTGCCTGCTGCTTGACACTGAAGCATGGAGAACAGGATACACCTCTATGGATGGATAGCTTTCCTTATTAAAAAAACACAGTGGGAAGCACAGTAGGGGAACCTACTAAAACAAGGCTTTGTAATAATTTCCTTGAAAGAAATTTCCCAAGATAGCAACTTGAAAAGCTTTTAATCTTATGACTAGCTATAGAGTGTGCTTTGTATTAGGTGGTATTTAAAAATTCCATTAGTTTGCAACAGATCTGGTATAGTTTCCCAAACTCTTCTCTCTGGATCTTTATTTGTTCCTTATAAAATATTTTTGTTATCCACTCTCATTAAAATGCATACATACTTGAGAGTCTGAATTTCTTTAATAAATTTTCTCAATGACATATTAACTATTTTCATTTTGGATGAAAAATTTGACTTGGAAACTGCCATAATTGAGTCACTGGACAAAATGATAAACTTTTATGGCTGCATTTTCTGCTTCATTCATTTAATGTCTCACATGTTTCAGCAGGTGAATCCTGAAGGCAATGTGGCATTCTTTTTATTCTTATAAAGTGAATGGAAGATAGACTTGAGTGCTGTAAACTTATCTCACTCCAGAATATTCATTCCTAATGGTTGAAAATAAATATTTCAAATGCCAATTTTGAATGTTTGTTCATGATTTCAAATAGTAGTTTCTAATTTATTGTGGATTTTTTGTTTTACCTAAAAAGAGTCTACTTGTATTTGAAAAATAATTCATTTATTTTGAACTTGAAAGTATCTGTTTACATCCTCCATTAAATATATTGGAACAATCAAGACCTTGAAATAAATCTGTCAAAAGGTTTTGTGATTTGTAACCCATTGATAGAGCATAGCTAAGCATAACTGGGTAGTTAATATTCCTTAAGCAGATCTCTAGCAATGAGAGCAAGGATTTTTAATATCATGAATATATTTACATACTATGTACCTTTAGATAAATGTTAAGGATTTGATTAGAATAGACAGATAGTGGAAACATATTTTGGAGTGAGTAAGCCACAGTCTCAGAGACTTTGAATCCAAAAAGACACATAAAATTTTATATTAAAGTAGTTATTCTAGTATTTTAAAATTTTATTAAATTTGTAATTGAATTTATTGGGATAAACTGAAACCTGTATAATTTTATTAATCTACTAGAGTCACAGTACATGAAATGCATGCATGGGTAGGGCCCTTAGGCCTGGTTGGCGATCAGGGGTGATTGGGGTCTTCCGGCTGCCTGCCAGGGCCTTCCTCCCCCAGCTGCCGGCTGCCAGCTGCTGGCCTGGCCTTCCTTCATTCCACGCCACCCCCTGGTGTTCAGCACACATCATAGCGAGCAATTGAACTTCTGGTCTCCCGGTCAAACTCCTGAGAGGACAATTTGCACATTAGGCTTTTATATATATAGATTTTTATTTATTCATTGTGGATTTACTTAAATGAACAAACACCAAAGATACACCCTGAAATTTACATGATTTTTTCAGAAACTTATAAAGATAGAACTTTAATAAATATAACTTGACTAGGAAGCAGTAGATAGCATAATGCTTTCTTCCAATTTTGACTTACAAATATCTTATTTTTATGTAGCCATTAGTAGCAACACATTAAATTTGATTCCCATTTGGGTATTCATATAAAAAATACACACAGAAAAACTTTATTGCTTACGACAGTGGTTTTTACCTTCTTGCTTAGTGATGTAATTATAATCAGGAGGTTTTTTGTGTTTTCCTCATAAAGAGGTGCCACAACATTTCATAAATATAAACCCAAAATGAAAAAAGTGAAAAAAATTGCTTACATGCTGTCATGATTTTAACATACATTTTTTATGTTAGTACTAATTCTGTAATTGGTATATACCAGAAATTTTTAATTAAATTTCTTTCCTTTAGAGTAACTTTGTAAAATTCAGTTGTCTTGTTTTGGTTTTTCTTTTAATGTATTGATCATCTTCCTAGTGAATTGAATCTGAAAGTAAATTTACTTACTCTAAGAAAAATTGTCTAAATTAACAGGATTATATTTTGTGTCTGAACTCTGAATTTTACCTATTTGATTTTTTTTTTTTTTAGTGTTCTGTAATTGTATTCGAAAAATCTTTCTTTTTTTACTCTGAGTATGTTCATTAATGTCAGGAATAAATACTATTTCTACATTAATGTAGAAGGATTCAGATTTGCCATTTCAAAACAATATTTAATTGCACTTAAAATTAAATTGTCAATGTTATTGAAAAATATATTAAATTACTTCAAGTAATTTTGGCATAGTGTTGAATAATTCTGAACTCTAAAATAAAATAGTAAAATTAGCTAATGAGATGATTATTTGATGAGACACTTTATTATAAAACTCATACAACTTACCATTTTAGTAGTTTTATTTACTGTAAACTCAAAATCTATATATGCCTCTGTAGTTACAGATTTCAGACTAAAATATATCCATTGTTTCTTTAAAAATACATTGTTATTGAGTTTTACATTAAAAATATTATGCTCATAAGTTAATGTAAAACAGTTTTCACATCATCACTATTGCACTATTGCAACTGTAACAAATGCATTTTGTATCTCTTATAATATTATGCAAAGATAGAGTATTATAAATATGGAATATTGTCACAGGTATAGAGCACATATACATGTCTAAAACATCAATATGGCTGTGAAGGGAAAAGTACATTTCAACTTACATTAATGCATATGCTACAAAAAACAATTAGATCTAATATTATTTGTTTTATATATTTTGTGGGGGGATTAAAGAATTCCTGCAGAGAAACAATTAATACATTTTTAACTAAAGTTTTACTTTTGTAATCTATCCAGTGCTTTGAGTTCTGTCATTGATCTATGATTTATGTGATTTAAACCACCTCTTGGCTGTAACACTGGTTTCTGTCCAAGATGCTGAGTTGAATACTAATTACAAGATTAAATTTATGCTGTTGGTCTAAGCAGCTGAATGAGTTCTCCATGAAGGACTGCCTCCTTTCTCCAATGCTGCCATAGTTAAACCTTAGGGAAATATTTGTCAGAGAAAAGGATAAGTGGAGAAAAAAATGAATCAAATAAGAATGTCTTATTCTGTATGTTTTAATGTATTAAATAATTATTTTTAAATCACACAAATGCAGTCATGAATGAATATGTGGTTGTTCAGATACAAGACATTATGTATATTTATTGATTCTCTCTGTGTGTGTATGTGTGTGTGTTTCCATGTCTAGGAACATAGAATAAACATTCAAATTAATACCAATGGCTTTATTTGAAAGCCAAGTTAAATTAATAGCTAAGATCCATTCTGGATAGTGACAAAACTTCTATTCTTTAACGGTACTCCAAAATTCTAAACAGAAACCAGTATTGGACCATAGATAACTAATTATTCCACTAGAGGGGAGAGTGAATTTGTTAAGGAGAGTAATTTACAACAAGTAGTTAACTGACTAAATTTTTGTCCAGAGCAGCAGTACTCAACTAGGAGTGATATTGTCCTCCAGGGGACATTTGCCAATGTCTAGATATGTTTTTGGTTAAAACAACTGAGAGGGCAAGTTGTTATTTGATATCAAGTGTGTCAGGGCCACTGATGATGCTTAACGTTTACAATGTACAACACAACTCCCCACAACAAATAATTATCTCACCCATATGACAACAGTGATGTTGTTGAAAAACCTTTGCTAGAAGTACAATGCACTTGCCAGCTACAGGTATATTTATATATATATATAGAAAATAATAATAATTGTAATTGTTCACTTCCAAATAAAAAACACTCTAAATAACTGGGCCAAATAAATGGTAGGATTGGCATGGTAGGATGTAGCTGTGGCAATCATACAAGAATGCAAAACTAAAAACACTACTATCTGAAATGTGATTTTTTCAAATTCAGTGAGGCCTATGAATTCAGTTTGCTTTGGTTTTAAGGAGACAGTTTATTTTCATATATATATAATAATAAAGGTGTAATATGATAATTAGAACAGACATCCTTCCGGACGACCTTCCTGATGAAGCCAGGGCTGTGAGGGACGCCTGGGTCCCGGGTGCCAGAGGGAAGCTGGTGCCAGGGAAAGAAAGACTACTCTTGCACAAATTTTGTGCATCGGGCCTCTAATATATATATATATATATATATATATATATATATATATATATATAAAATTTTCTTTAAGTCCACCCAAATACACATTTATGTGTTGTTGATATATGCACCCACTTTTAATTTGAAGGCTTGTGTTCTTATCTGTGTGTAGATCAGATCATTTTAGGCATATTTATAATTCCTGCTAATTTGTAGAGTTGGATGTCTCTTGCAGTCATGGACACTTAATTCTGAGATAGTTGTGTTATTTACCCAGTACTTGTATGGTTTATCCAGGAATTGACTATATATTAGATTGAACTCAATAAATGTCAGTTTTGATATTATCAAACCCAACATATCAGCAGCTATTGTAATGCTGATTCTTCATTAATATACAAGGTCGCCCAAACCTGATAGGTTACCAGATTGGTTGTCTTAGCCATCATGGGCTACCAAAACAAAATACTATAGACTGGGTGCCTTTTGTTGTTTATACAACAAAAATTTATTTCTTACAGTTCTGGAGGCTGGCAGTCCAATATCATGATGCAAAAATGGTCACATTTTGGTGAATACTTTCCTTTTGGTTTGTATAAGGTAACTTCTTACTGTTTTCTCACATAGTGAAAGGGGTGAGGGATCGCTGTGGGGTCTCTTTTGTAAAAAGAACTAATTCCATTCATGAGGGCTCCATCCTAAAGATTTCAATATATTAATTTGATTAGGGGACACAAACATTCAAACCATAGCAGTGGCCTATGGGTGTATGTGGGGGTGAGAGGGAGACTATTGACTAAAATAGTTCTGTAAACTGTATGTAGAAGTCTTGCATTTGATCCTTTCATAGCTATCCTTGTTTTCATTCATTGCTTATTCCCTGGCTCTACTCTAATGCCTCCCTCCACTCTGATAGCCCAATATCAATAATTTCCCTTACTGCCTCTTCCTTTGAGGGCCTCCAATTAGTCTAATGGGAGAGTAGGCTGGGGCTATTGGGCAAATAGTGTGACATTAGTTGGGTATGAGAACAAATGATAGGGTTCAGCTCCAAGTGTGGAATAGCCAAAATGTAGAGCCACCTAAAGAAAAGAGGCAAAAAAGAAATTCAGGTAGATAGATCAATATGATTTTTTAAATGAACCAATTAGCTCTTTAAAGTTCCATTGTGGAAGCAAAAAATGAATTCTCTACAACTCATTTGAATCTTTATATTTCAGCAAACACTTCTGCTTTTTAATTTTTGTGTTCTCTCTCTTTCCATATTTAAAGTGACCTGCTTTATAAGATACTTTGCAGTGCTTTTTATAAATTATGTTCATAAATTATGTTGATAAATGTTTTTATAGTAGTTACTCCTTTCCAACCATTTATAAGTAGAGATTTTTTACATTGAAATATTTATTTTTCAGAGAAAAACTGGAAATTCTTACTTCAAATTGATTTGCAACATTTGTTAACTTTATGTATATTGCTTTCTAAAGTGAAATGAAAATGAATTATGGTAGAAAAAAACACTGGCCCTGTTTACTGAAAATGATTTATAAAATAGGATTTCATACATGACTGCTGAAATTTTCTGCCTCAAAATCTTTCCAGCCCTGGCTGGTATTGATAAGTGGTTAGTGCAGTGACCTGAGTACCAAAGGGTCTTGTGTTCCATTCCTGGTAAAGGGTATGTACCTGGGTTGCAGTTTTTTTTAATTTCTTTATTGATTAAGGTATTACATATGTGTCCTTATCTCACCATACCACCACACCGACCTCCCCAACTCATGCCCTCACCCCGCTGTTGTCTGTGTCCATTGTTTAGATTTATATGCATGCATACAAGTCCTTTGATGGATCTTTCCCCCTTACCCCCACCCTCCCCTACCTTCCTCTGGGTTTGACAGTCTGATCGATGCTTCTCTGTCTCTGGATCTATTTTT
>NW_005871052.1:3304096-3305257 GCF_000147115.1 Myotis lucifugus
GAATCACTGGGCCAAAGGGGAGTACCAGTTTTAATTGTATGAGGACCCTCCATCCTATTTTATACAGAGGTTGCACCAGTCTGCATTCCCACCAGCAGTGCACGAGGTTCCCCTTTCTCCACATCCTCTACAGCACTTCTCATTTGTTGATTTGTTGATGATAGCCATTCTGACAGGTGTGAGATGATACCGCATTGTCGTTTTGATTTGCATCTCTCAGATGATTAGTGACTTTGAGCATGTTTTCATATGTCTCTTGGCCTTCTTTCTGTCTTCTTTTGAAAAGTTTCTATTTAGGTCTGTTGCCCATTTTTTTATTGGGTTGTTTATCTTCCTTTTGTTTAGTTCTATGAGTTCCCTGTAAATGTTGGAGATTAAACCCTTATTGGTGATAACATTGGCAAATATGTTCTCCCATGCAGTGGGTTTTCTTGTTGTTTTATTGATGGTACCTTTTGCTATGCAGAAGCTTTTTATTTTGATGTAGTCCCACTTGTTTATTTTCTCTTTAGTTTCCATTGCCCTAGGAGCAGTATCAGTGAAGAAATTGCTTCGGCATATGTCTGCTATTTTGCTGCCTGTGGATTCCTCTAGTATTTTTATGGTTTCTCGTCTTACGTTTAAGTCCTTTATCCATTTTGAGTTTATTTTTGTGAATGGTGTAAGTTGGTGGTCTAGTTTCATTTTTTTGCATGTATCTGTCCAATTTTCCCAACAACATTTATTGAAGAGGCTATCTTGACTCCATTGTATGTTTATGCCTCCTTTGTTGAATATTAATTGGGCATAATGGTTTGAGTCGATTTCTGGGTTCTCTATTCTATTCCATTGGTCTATATGTCTGTTCTTGTGCCAGTACCAGGCAGTTTTGAGAACAGTGGCTTTGTAATACAGCTTGATGTCTGGTATTGAGATCCCACCTACTCGGTTCTTCTTTCTCAGGATTGTTGCAGCTATTTGGGGTCTTTTTTTTATTTCAGATGAATTTTTGGAAAGTTTATTCTAGGTCTGTGAAATATGCCGTTGGAATTTTAATGGGGAGTGCGTTGAATCTATAGATTGCTTTGGGTAGTATGGACATTTTGATGATGTTGATTCTACCAATCCATGAACACAGTATGTTCTTCCATCTGTTTATGTCTTCCTCTATCTCTTTTTTAG
>NW_005871052.1:3305357-3307350 GCF_000147115.1 Myotis lucifugus
TTTGGTGTTAAATTTCGTATCCCGCTTCCTTTGCCGCATTCCATTTTACTAAGTCTAATATTTTTTGATGGAGTCTTTAGGGTTTTTCTAACGCACAGTATCGGGTCATCCGAAGAATAAGGACAGTTTTACTTCTTCTTTCCAGTTAGGATGCCTTTTATTTCTTCTTCATGTCTGATTGCAATTGCTAGTACTCCAAGGACTATGTCGAACAAGAGTAAGTGAGAGTGGACATACCTGTCTTGTTCCTGTTCTTAGGGGAAATGGTTTTAGGTTTAACTGCTACTCCTTGGACTGGGGCAGACTGCTCATGTGGCTGCTGATCCTTGGATGGGAGATGGGCTGCTTGCGCGGCTGCTGGTCTTCAGACGGGAGTGAGCTGCACGCGTGGCTGTTCCTCCTTGGACGGGGACGGGCCACTCACCTGGTTGCTACTGGTCAGACAGGTGCAGGCGGTGCGTGGCTCTGCTCCTCGGACTGGGGCAGGCTGCTGCTGCTCCTCGAATGGGGACAGGCTGCTCACACAGCTGCTGCTCTTTAGATTGGTGCAGGCTGCTCCTGCAGCTGCTGCTGCTTGGACGAGGTCAGGTTGCTTGCACAGCTACTGCTCCTTGTACTGGTGCAGGGTGCGGGCTGTGCGCAGCTGCTGCTCCTCGGATGGGGACGGGCTGCATGGGGCTGCCGCTCCTCAACCATGGGCAGACTGCTCATGCGGCTGCTGCTCCTCAGACAGGGAGGGCTGCTCGCGTGGTTGCTGCTCCTTGGACAGCAGAGTGGGCCACTCACACAGCTGCTGCTCCTTGGACAGGGGCAGGCCACGTGAGGCTGCTGCTCTTAGGCCTGGGGTGGGTTGCTCACGGTGCTGGTGTTCTTTGGACAGGAGCGGGCTGCTCACGTGTCTGCTGCTCGCGTGGTTGCAGTGTCCTGGACTAAAGCGTTGGGCTGGTCAGAGGGGAGCGTGCTTCAGAGCTCACAGGAACCTGCACCCATGGTGGCTGGAGACTCGGTGACCGTGGGACCACAGCTGAGGTAGCAGGTCCCTGGCAGGGTGTCTGTAGAGTCCCAGGTGTTACCTGAGGGCACCCTGGGTGGAGGTGAGGCTGGGCTCTCAGTTACATCAGCTTTCCCCTTCGAAAAGGCGAGGCCTCTGAAAAAGAGCTGGCCTCCTGGTCCTGTTTGCAATGGTAGCAGAGGCTGCCTAGTTAGGCTAGCCCAGTTAGCCTGCCCCGAATGTCCTGCGGGGTCTAACTGTGCCTCATTCTCACACACACACACACACACACACACACACACACACACACCACACAACCACACACTCCTGTTTTGTTCCCACACTGTCACCTTCTTCCTGCCTCTGTAGCTGGGTCTAGGGCAGTGGTTCTCAACCTGTGGGTCGCGACCCCTTTGGCGGTCAAACGACCCTTTCACAGGGTTGCCTAAGACCATCATGCATATCAGATATTTACATTACAATTCATAACAGTAGCAACATTACAATTATGAAGTAGCAATGAAAATAATTTTATGGTTGGGTCACAACATGAGGAACTGTATATAAAGGGCCAGAAGGTAGAGAACCTCTGGTCTAGGGTGTAATTGACCCATTCGTGGATGGAGTTTCCTCTCCAAGTGTCTGGTTATGTGGCTCGCTCTCTAGCACATTAGCCAGACAGGATAAAATTCTCCTCGACAAGACATGACCCAAAGGGAACAAAGCATGAATGTACTCATGACACCAATAACCCCAATATAAGTGACCACCTGAGCAAAGAGAATTAGGGGAGAGAAAAGAGAGCACAAATGATATCTAAGAGTGAAAAAAAAGATAAGAGAGAAAAGAAAAAGGTGAATATATATATACACCACAGAACCAATAGATAAACCAAACAAATACAAACACCAAACACCCAGTAAAGAGGGTGGGGGCAGAATCTGTAGAGGCTGAGCTGATATACAGAAAAATAAGGTTAAGAATTGGATAAATATGGGGGAG
>NW_005871052.1:3307752-3362753 GCF_000147115.1 Myotis lucifugus
GAAAAAAACAGAAAAAAGAGCTAACAAAATAATAATAAAAAATAAAAATGAAAAATTGAAATGTCATTCCTTTGGCTGGCTTAAGATCCCAGTCTTCTGGAGTGTCTGAGATTTTTTTATTTTTCTGTTGCTGGGACTGAAGGCCTCTCTATAGGCCAGACCCTGTGGACTCCCAGGAACTATTCAGATTTTTTTAATCCTTTGCACCATTCAGGGTGGAATCTGGGTGTGGCTGTATTTGTTGCCTGGAGACTGGAGGGAGGGGCTATATCTTCAGGAGAAAATGGCTGCCCAGGTCCTGGGCTCAGGTGTGACTCAGCACTCAACTTGCTGCCACCTCTCCTGGACCCCCTAATATCCCCAGCCTCTCCCCAGATTCCACTTATCTGCGCCTTCTCCCGCATCTCAGCATGGGTGAGTGTCTGTATCCGAAATGTCCTATGAACAGGGTTCAGTGAAAAAAAAAAACAACCCGCAGGCCACAGAAACGGGAAAGACTGAGTCTCTGTGAGCTCCTCTCTTACCAACACTGTGTGGTCTGGTCAGCCCTTCAGGCTGCCCCCTCTGGGATCAGTCTTCTGTGATTATTGCTCCAAGATCTTGAATTCCCAGAGCCAACAGTCCTGTGGATTTCCTTTCCCCAGTCAGGGGCTGTGCCTGTCCCAAGGGATGCGGCTGGGTGCCGCGCAGTTTCCCTCTGACCCTCTGGGCTCAGAGATCTGGCAAACTTTCCTGCCCAGATCCCTGGTTTTTACCTTTCCAGGGGAACTCTGCCCTTCCCGGCTGCAAACTGTCTCACCAGCTGAATCTTCTTTGCCAATTCGGGGTGGATGTTATTCGTTTCAGCTGCTCATTCTATTTGCTCCAGGAGAAGCCTGGGACATGTCCGCCTATTCCACCGCCATCTTGTCTCCTGGGTTGCAGTTTTGATCCCCTGTCCCCATTGGAGCATGTGTTTGAGGCAGCCAGTCAATGTGTCTCTTTCACATTGATGTTTCTCTCCTCTCCCCGCCCCTTCAACCCTCCCTCCCTCCTTTCCAATCTCTCTAAAAATTAATGGATAAAAAATATCCTCAGTAAGGATTAACCAAAAAAAAAGTCTGTTCATATCAATGCTTCTACACAGTGTTGTTTATTAAGTGAACATCAAATGAAATATACTCTTTGATTGTCTTCTTTTGTTTTAATTTGTCCTAACTAAACATTGATCTTCCCTTTACAATTTTTATCATATTTATGGCTCAGTTGATACAATTTACATTATCTATTAATAACTTTGGAAATGATAATTAAATATAAGCATATTGAATTTGATCCACTGTAGAGTGAGTAGTAAATAAAGGAAGACTTTTTATCACTATTCAAAAACCAGGATAGATAGTCAAAGTTTTCATACAATGCCTGGCCATTAGGGTTTTGCAATTTGCAATGTAATACCCATCTGCAGAACAAAAATTTTGAAGTTTTCCAAACTTTCTGCCAAATGGAAATATGAATTTGTGCAAATTCACACCAATTGTATTCTGTTTATCTCCATTGGCATGTAATTGAGATGCAATATCTTGTTAGTTTTAGGTTTGCATTATAGTGATTTCACACTGATATACAATCCTATATAATAAAAGCCTAATATGCTAAGTGTCTGGTCATCTGGTCAGCTGTTCAACCAATCAAAGTGTAATATGCTAATGATATGCTAAGGCTGCTCAACCACTCACTATGGCATGAACTGACCACCAGGGGTCAGATGCTCTGACAGGTAGGTTAGCTTCCTGCTGGGGTCCAGCAGATCAAGACAGAGCAAGATGGGCCATACACACTCTGGAGCCCTCCCACTGTCCATCCCCAGCTGGCCAACCTCATGTGTAGCTCCCTGCCCACGATCGTGCACCGGTGGAGTCCCTTGGACTGGTCTGTGCCCTCTCGCAATCCAGGACCCCTTGGGGGATGTCAGAGAGCCAGTTTCAGGCCAGGCTGAGGGACCCCACTGGTGCACGAATTCATGCACTGGGCCTCTAGTATTTGATATGGATGTGATAAGCGTAGTTACCACATGTCACCTTATAACAGTGATGGCAAACCTTTTGAGCTCGGCGTGTCAGCATTTTGAAAAACCCTAACTTAACTCGGGTGCCGTGTCACATATAGAAAATTTTTGATGTTTGCAACCATAGTAAAACAAAGATGTATGTTTTTGTTATTTATTTTATATATTTAAATGCCATTTAACAAAGAAAAATCAACGAAAAAAATGAATTCGCATGTCACCTCTGACACGTGTGTCATAGGTTTGCCATCACTGCCTTATAATGTTATTGCAATGTTATTGACTGTATACAATATACTGTACATTGCATTCTCCTGACTCATCTATATATATTAAACCTTAATATGCAAATAGACCAAACAGTGGAACAACCAAACAACCAGTCACTATGATGTGTGCTGACCACCAGGGGGCATGCACATAACATGGTGGGCGTCGGCTGTGGTGGGATGGTGGAGCAGGTGAGTGGGGGCACCAGACCAAGGTGAGGCACCGATTGCTGTCATCGGGGAGAGCCTCTGGTGCTTACTGAAAATACTTTGCTCCCTTGCGAAGCAGTCCTGTCCAGGACTCGTACCTGCTGCCAGCATTGGCCCTGCTCGCACCCGCTGCTGGAGCTAGAGCCACCGCTCGCACCTGCTGCTGGTGCCTGGCACCGGACCTGATTGCTCTGTGCCATTAGCAGGTGTGAGTGGTGGCTGCCAGCCCGATCTCCCCTCAGGGATTCTCCACGTCCCCCTGCTCCTGAGGGGCAATTATGGCCGGCAGCTGCCTCTCGCACCCAGTGCCAGCAATGGCCCTACTTGCACCTGCTGCTGGCATCGGAGCTGCCACTAGCACCCACTGCCAGAGCCCTGCTCTGGTCCCAATCGCTTGGCGCTGTTATTGGGTGCAAGCAGTGGCTGCCATCCCTGATCACCCCTGAGGGCTTCTCCACCTCCCCCTGCTCCTGAGGACAATAGGGCAGCAGCTGCCATTCATTACCACTAACAGTGCTGGCCCTGCTCACACTCGCTGCTGGCATTGACCCCAATCACTTCACTCCATCAGCGGGTGCAAGCGGGGCTGGTAACGTCAGTGCATGGGAGTGGCAGCAGCGGGAGTGGTGCTGCAGGCAGACAGGGGATAGGAGGGCCGTGGCAGAAGGCGACAGGTGGGGGTGTGGAGAATGGGCCAAGATCCACCTCTGTGCCCACCGCAGCCTCATGGCCCACCAAAAGTTCCTTTTAAGGTGCACAAATTTGTTCACCGGGCCCCTAGTCTCTCTCTCTCTCTCTCTCTCTCTCTCTCTCTCTATATATATATATATATATATCCTATCTAATAATAGACAAACATGGTAATTAACCATACCTTCGCTACACCTCCCATTGGCTAATCAGCACGATATGCAAATTAACCCAACCAAGATGGCAGCCAGCAGCCATGCAGCTGAAGCGAGCAGAAGACTTGCTTGCTCCAGTGATGGAGGACGCTAAGGTTCCCCGCCTGCCGCGGCCTGGCTCTGAACTCTGAAAGCAACAAAGTTTCAATTATAGAAGCTAAACAAACCCAAGATACCTGCTTTCAGCAGGCCGTGGCCACAGAGCTGGAGCGAGCAGGAGCAGTTCTCAGCTCCAGTGTTGGCAACAAATTTTCAATTATAGAAGCTAAACAAACACCAGATACCTGCTTTCAGCAGGCTGTGGCCTCAGAGCTGGAGTGAGCAGGAGCGGATCTCAGCTCCAGTGACGGTAACAAAGTTTCAATTATAGAAGGTAAATAAATGCCAGAATAAAAAAAAGAAAAAAGAAAAAAAGGAGAGGCTGGGAGCTTCAGTCGCCAGCCAGCCTGAAAATGGCCCTCAGCCCCTCACCCAGACTGGCCAGGCACCCCAGTGGGGACCCCCACCCTAAAGGGGGTGTGACCAGCTGCAAACAGCCATCAGCCCCTCACCCAGGCTGGCCAGGCACCCAAGCAGGACCCCCACCCTGATCCGGGACACCATTCAAGGCAAACCAGCTGGCCCCCACCCGTGCACCAGGACTCTATCCTATATAGTAAAAGGGTAATATGCAAACTGACCCTAACAGCAGAAAGACTGGGAATGACTGGTCACTATGACACACACTGACTACCAGGGGGCAGATGCTCAATGCAGGAGCTGCCCTCTGGTGGTCAGTGCGCTCCCACATGGGGGAGCTCTGCTCAGCCACAAGCCAGGCTGATGGTTGCCAGTACAGTGGTGGTGGTGGGAGCCTCTCCCGCCTCCTCAGCAGTGCTAAGGATGTCCGATTGCAGCTTAGGTCTGCTCCCCGCTGGCAAGTGGACATCCCCCGAGGGCTGCCGGGCTGCCAGAGGGGTGTCTGATTGCCAGCTTAGGCCCAATCCCCCAGGGAGCAGGCCTAAGCCAGCGGGTGGTCAACCCCCGAGGGGTCCCAGGCCTGCGAGAGGGCACAGGCCAGGCTGAGGGACCTCCCCCTGAGTGCACAAATTTTTGTGCACCAGACCTCTAGTGCATATATATATATATATATATATATATATATATATATTATGCAAATTGCCCTCTCGGAGTTCAACTGGGAGACCAGGAGTTTGATCACTCGCCATGATGTGTGCTGACCACCAGGGGGCGGTGTGGAACAAAGGAAGGCCCTGGCCAGCAGTTGGAAGGCTCTAATAGGCCCTGATAGCCTGCCACGCCTAGGGACACTACCCATGAAAGAATTTCGTGCATCAGGCCTCTAGTTTATTTTATAACTGGAAGTGTGTACCTCTTAATCCCTCCACTTATTTCACTCAATCCCCATTTGTTTTGCCCTTTGGTATCCACCAATTATTTTTTTGTAACTGTGGGTTTATTTTTGTTTTGTTTCCTTTTTTTTTTAATTCCACATATAAATAGAATTATATCATATTTCTATGTCTGACTTATTACACTTAGCATAATACCCTCTCAGTCACACATGTTATCCCAAATGGCAAAATATTTTCTTTATCCATTCATCTATCAATGGACACTTAGATTACTTTTATATCTTATCTATTGTAGATAATGCTATAATGAACACAGTGGTGCATATATCTCTTCCAATTAGTGTTTTTGTTTTAAGTGGGTAAATACCTAGATATAGAATTGCTGAATCATATGGTAATTCTATTTTTAAATATTTGAGAGAATTTCATGCTGTTTTCTATAGTGTCAGCACCATTTTATATTCTTATCAATAGTGTACTAGGGGTTTTTTCTCCATATCCTCATCAACACGTGTTATTTTTTGTCTTTTTGATAATATCCTTTCTGACAGGTATGAGACGCTCAATGCAGGAGCTTCCCCATGGTGGTCAGTGCACTCCCACAGGGGGGTTGTTGCTCAGCCACAAGCCGGGCTGATGGCTGGTGAGCGCAGCGCAGTGGCGGGAGCCTCTCCTGCCTCCGCAGCAGTGCTAAGGATGTCCATCAGTAGGACATCTCCCCAGGGCTCCCAGACTTCTAAAGAGCACAGGCCGGGCTGAGGGACCTCCTCTCCCTCAGTGCACGAATGTCATGCACCAAACCTCTAGTAAACATATAATATCCCAGGTAGCAGGGTATCAGCAAACATTCAATCAGAAGTCAATCTTGATTGCCCTCTGTGGGAACCACAGTCAGATAAGTGCATCCCAAATCTAACAATAAACATCCCCGGGCAGCTCTAACGCAATTTCTCCCATTTGGAGGTTATCTTTCAAAAATGTAATATTGTTAATGAATCTAAACCTAGAAAAGATGATGGTAGAAATAAAAAAAAGAATGAATCATTGTTTTATCTATATCTATATCATCTCTCTCTCTCTGAGGAGTAAGTATGTAAATTATCTTTATTGTTGCACTAGGTTATGGTTCTTTAACTTTGAATAAAATTCTTGAGGGTAATAAAATGTCAAAACAGGCATGACTGGATACTACTTTGAGATAATTATGTGTTCCCCTCTGCCATCATCTTCTTTACCATTTGGTATTCTATCTCATTGTTTCTGGGGAAGTATGTGGCATGGAGCTATCTGTGAGAATTTCTAACTTTGTTTTTATAATTCAAACACGTAAGAAAATGTAAGGTTTGCAAAAATATTTTAGAGTTATTCTTGACACATCCCATACCTCAAATCTCATCCATAAACTAAGTCCATTGGCTCTATCTTCAAAATACAACAAGAATCACACTACTGCCCTAACCGGATTGGCTCAGTGGATAGAGCGTCGGCCTGCGGACTGAAGGATCCCAGGTTCAATTCCGGTCAAGGACATGTACCTTGGTTGCACATACATCCCCAGTAGGGGGTGTGCAAGAGGCAGCTGATCGATGTTTCTCTCTCATCAATGTTTCTAACTCTCTATCCCTCTCTCTTCCTCTCTGTAATAAAACATATAAAAAAAGAATCATAGTACTTTCACCTCTTATTCTGCTACAACTCTGGCCTGAGCCATCATAATCTCCATCTTGGATGACTAAAATAAACTCCTAATTAATCTATCCCCCCATCAATAATGTATTTTTTAAAAAATACACAGAGTGATACTTTAAAATGTAAATTATATTGTTACTCTGCCCTAGCTTTCTAGTCCAGAGGTTCTTAATTGCATTTATATCATGAACCCCTTTGGTAGTCTGGTGAAACCTCTAGATCTCTTCTCATAATATTTAAAAATACATAAAATTTTAAAAAAGAAAACAAAGTAAATGACTTACTCAGAAATACATAGGAAAAGTATAATTAAAAAGCAAATTTATTACTGAGTAACATATGTGCTTATTAATGCAGTAAATAACAAGATCTAAGGGCAGGTCCAATAACTACCAAAATTTCAAAATTTTAATAAGAATGAATGACATTTTAATATATCTGCAATAACTATAATATGACATAAATCTGTCTTTGGAAAAAGAGAGAAAAAATGATGGCTGAATAGGCAGACCTGTCATACACCTCCAGCCAGGACCAGACTGGAAATACAACTAAATTGGAGTTATTTAGTGCTTTTGAGAACCCTTGAGGAATGTGAGATATACAGCACACTTATTAAAGTGCAAACCCAAACAACCCATGATAGTGACATGCTAGTAGATATATCAGCATGCTATTTCTTTAATATTCTTTGAAATAAAATTACTTTATTATATATTCTGGATTTTTATTAATTTAAAAAAATGTTTAAATGATTTTCAATTACAGTGGGGCCTTGACTTATGAGTGTCCCGACTAACGAGTTTTTCGAGATACGAGCCGTCTCTCGGCCGATTTTTTGCTTTGAGTTGCGAGCTAAAATTCGGGTTACGAGCCAGCTTCAGATACTCCACCACTAGTTGGTGTAGCGAACGTCACAGTGAACGCCACAACATCAGCCCAGCATCACGTGTCTCACTCATTCACTTTATGATTTGACATACGAGTAATTTGAATTACGAGCTCCGTCACGGAACAAATTAAACTCGTAAGTCAAGGCCCCCCTGTACAGTTTACATTCAATATTATATTGTACTAGTTTCAGGTGTATGGCATAGTATTCTAAATCTATGAGGTCCAGCTGAGGAGACTTATATCAAGGAAGGACAGAAAACACCTGGACACCTATAGGAAGGGCTAGGTCTCTAGAGGAGCTGAGCCAGCTTACAGTGGTGGCATGTTTTCAGGCCAAGAATGAGGAGGGAGACCCTAGCCACAGGAGGGTCTGTTCCCTCAGAAGATAGAGGCCTGGAACCCAGGCTGGGCTCCATAGCCTTGAGCACCAGAGCCAAGACCTATTGCCCATGTAATATCCAGCCATTAAAGGTGGCAGGGCTTCTGGCCCAGAAGGAGTCTGGAGCCAGTAGACCACAGCCAGTCATAGACAAAGCACAGTTTCAGTTTTATTTCTTTTTTTGTTTGTTTTTTGTTTATTTATTTGTTTAAAACTCAGAGCACAGAAATTTTCATTTGCAGCTACTCATTCAAGGATTTGGTGCAGGAAGGGAGGCATTAGCTATACAGGCAACCTTGCCTGGGGGGAATACAGTTGACCCACCTTTGGAAAACACCTTGCCCCACAGTGCAGGGTTTCTGAGGCCCAATAAGAGATTGAAAATAACAATTAGTCTCCAGGCAGAAGCAATTGCCCCACCATGTTTAAAAACAACAACAACACAAAACACTCGTGAGATCAAAGATGGCTGCCGACAGGAAGGCAGGCTGCAAGATAGTGTGTGAGTGAGAGAATGAAAAGAGAGTGTGTGGACGCACAGGGAGTGTCTATTTGTGAGGGACAGCTATATTCCAAGGGACTGTTTGAGACTGCCAGACCGGGCTCCCCTGACCGGGCAGCCTCCACTGCTGCTGAAATCTCTCCCGGAGTGACTGGCTCTGCCTCAGAGAGTGCGCCATCTTAAAGGGGAGAGTGGCTGTGATCCGAAGCCTAGCCTTACCTTCAACCAGGAAGAATCGGATACCTCCCAGGACCCTACAACCACAATACCCAGGGATCATCTGTGAACCCACAAACACCAGATCTCAGCAGTGCAAATACGTGGACTCGGATGAGCTCTCCACCTTCTCATGGAATGGTCAGATTTTGCACAGAGAAAGGTGAGGTCTGCGATCCAGGGAGAAACGTGCACAGCAGGATCTAGAGGTTCCGAGGAAGTCTGCGCCCCACAAAATCCTTGGCCGTTGAGGCCAGCATAGTCCACGAATGTGGAAGGGGGTCCACAGGTCTGCTGACAGAAGGGAACTCTAGAAATCAACCCATAGCTGGGCTGGGCACAAAAAGGCAGCCTGAAGCTTTACCAGTAAACCAGTTGCACTGTGCCAGGGGGAAAAGACGTGCACAGAGACGTGAGAAGAGTCACGTGCAGTGCAGGGGCAAAAAAGTCTTGAGTTTGCACACTTACTCTGGCTCTTTTTTCTCTTGAAATACTTGCTTTTGATTACTAAGCCCAGTACATAGGATCACCCAATTAAAAACACTCTCAGAGACTGCAGGGGAAAGTTGTTTTTGTGGAGCCTGGGGATCAGAGCAGGGAGAAATGATCAGAAAACCAGCTCTGGGGCAGTCCATACCCCCAAACCAGTATTAAGTGCAGAAGGGAAAACAAATTTTAAATACTGGCTAGAGAGGACTTATAGCCCCAGATGTCAATACAGAAACACTGACACCCAGGGGTTGAATCACAAAATGACTATTGTGTAAATACAACCACAAGCAGGCTGAGAAACAAAGAAATACTGCCTGCTTGAAACTGGATTGTGGCTTACGACACAGAGGAACTGTGGAAAGCAGGGAACTTCAATAATGTCCTGACTATCTGACAGGAAACAGGCATGCCAAACAGAACAGTAGAGGAAGTGAATGAACTTTACTACTGCACATTTTTATTTTTTCTCTTTTACTTAAGAAACTATTTTTTTTCCTTTTTTCTCACTTGATTTTATCTTTTTAATTATATTTTTATTTTTAATCAGTATTATTACTACTATTATTTTACCTTTTTTAAAAGTTTCATTTAATTTTATCTTTAATTTATTTTATTTTGGAATTAGTGTTCTACATTCTATTTCCATTTTTCCTTTAGCATCATTTTACTCTATCCCAACTTTACCTTTATTTCAACACTTTCTTCCTCACTTTCCTCTTTTGTTGTCCTGTTTCTCTTACCTTGTTCCTGCTTCAGATTTTCCCTATTCCTTCTTTTTACCCCATTAAAAATTCATCCTACTTATATATCTTATTTCTGATCCCCTGCTCCAAGTCCATGCACACTTTTCTCTTTTTTCACTATCCAAATATTTTTCTCTCTTCCCCCTTTTTTTGTTGTTGTTTTATTTATATTTTTGTTGTATTTTGATTTGTTTTGCCCTTCTTTCTATCCTATTGTTGATGTTAGTTTGATTGTTGAATAGATTGGATTTTTGTTTGTTTGTTTGTGTGATTTTTTCTCTTTTTTTTGCTTCTGTTTTTCCTCTCCTCGCTTGTTATTAGTTGTTGTTTATAGTTTGCATTCATATCTGGGTGTTAGTTGTTTGCAATTCATTTGGATTAGTTGTTGTTCTATTGGAGTTTTCTCCCCATATAAATAACTTTTCCCCCTTCATTTTTATTCTTTTTCTTTTTTCTCTTACTTTTTTCCCTTCATTCAATATCATTCTTGCACTCTTTTTTTTTAAATCCCCTAATTCTCTTTTCTCTGGTGGCCACCTTTATTTGGAGTTATTAGTATCATGAATACATTTGTGTTCAATGCCATGTGCACTATGCCTTGTCGTGTTGTATTTTGTGCCTTTAAGTCAACCCAGGAGAGAGAGAGCTATATAACCAAACACCCAGAGAGGAGAGATTATGGGGAGACAAAGAAACAGCCCACATACGAAAGAAAATGAGGCATCACCAGGAAAGGAAGTAAACAAAATGGAGGCAAGCAAAATGTCAGAGAAAGAATTCTGAGAAATGGTCGTAAGGTTGCTGAAAAGAATGGAAGACAAATTCAACAAAATGTGTAAGAACCAAGAGGAAATGAAGAAGAACCAAGAAGAAATGAAAAATAACATCACTGCAATAAAGAACTCAATGGAAAGCATCAACAGTAGACTAGAAGAAGTGGAGGACTGCATCAGTGAGCTACAAGACAAGGTAGGAAAAAATACCCAATAAGAGCAGCATCTAGGGAAAAAAAACTTAAAAAACAAGAGGAGAGCCTAAGGGAACTTTGGGACAACACTAAACGAAACAATATCCCCATAATAGGGGTGTCAGAAGGAGATGAAACTGAGCAAGGAATAGAAAACCTGTTTGAAGAAATAATGACAGAAAACATCCCTGAAATAGGGAAGAAAAAAACTCACACAAGTCCAAGAAGCTCACAGAGTCCCAAACAAAATGAGCCTCAAAATATCGACACCAAGGCACATTATAATTAAATTGGCAAAAACCAGTGACAAAGTAAGAATCTTAAAAGCAGCCAGAGAGAGACAGAAAGTTACCTACAAAAGATTCCCCATCAGACTGGCAACTGATTTCTCAACAGAAACACATCAGGCCAGAAGGGAACAGAATGAAATATACAAAGTCATGCAAAGGAAGGGTCTGAATCCTAGAATACTGTACCCAGCCAGGCTATCAATCAAAATTGAGGGTGAAATCAGGAGTTTCACAGACAAAAAAAAGGACTAAGGGAGTCTATCACCACCAAACCAGCAATGCAAGAAATGCTAAAGGGTCTGGTGTAAAAAGAAGAAATAGGAAGTGAAGAATGAGCACAGGCATAAAAAAAAATAAAAATGGCAACAAACAAGTACCTATCAATAATAATTTTAAATGTAAATGGGTTAAATGCCCCAATCAAAAGACATAGGGTAGCTAAGTGGATAAGAAAACATGACCCATATATCTGCTGTCTACAGGAGACCCACCTCAGAACAAAGGACTCACACAGACTGATGGTGAAGGGATGGAGAAAGGTATTTCAGGCAAATGAAATGAAAAAAAAGCTGGGGTATCAATACTTATATCTGAAAAATTAGATTTCAAAGTGAAGGACATAACAAGAGATAAGGAAGGCCAATTCATAATACTAAAGAGAGCAATCCAACAAGAAGATATAACTTTGGTAAACAAATACACACCCAAAACAGGAGCACCCAAATACATTAAAAAAAAAAACTTCTGGAGGCTATCAAGGGAGAGATTGACAGCAATACAGTCATGGTAGGGGACTTTAATACCCCACTGACACCACTGGATAAATATGAACAAAAAAATCATCAAAAAATATCAAACCTAAATGACACACTAGATCAGATGGAATTAATTGACATCTTCAAAACATTTCACTCCAAAGCCACAGAATATACATTATTCTCAAGTGCACATGGGTCATTTTCAAAGATAAACCATATATTGGGACACAGGCAAAGTCTTTTCAAATTCAAGAAGATTGAAATCATACCAAGCATCTTCTCAGATCACAGTGGCATAAAACTAGAAATCAACTACAATAAAAACAATAAAAAATCAAACACCTGGAGGCTAAATAGCATGCTATTAAACAATGACTGGGTTACCAGAGAGATCAAAGAAGAACTAAAAAACATCATGGCAACAAATGACAATGAAAATACAACAATCCAAAATCTATGGGACACAGTAAAAGCAGTCTTGTGAGGGAAGTTCATAGCTCTACATGCCTACTGCAAAAAAAAAAGAAACAAACAAACAAAAACAAACAAACAAAAAAAAACAAGGAAAAGTGGTAATAAATTATCTAACCCTACAACTCAAAGAGTTAGAAAGAGCAACAAGAAAAGCCCAGCATAAGCAGAAGGAAGGAAATAATAAAGATCACAGTGGAGATAAATGACATAGAGACAAAAAAAAAAAAAACCCAATACAAAAGATCAACAAAACCAAGAGCTGGTTCTTTGAAAGGATAAACAAGATTGATGAACCTCTAGCCAGGTCACCAAGAAGCAAAGAGAGAGGACCCAAATAAGCAAAATCAGAAATGAAAGAGGTGAAGTAACAACCGATCCCACAGAAATACAAACAATTATGAAAAAATACTATGAACTACTCTATTCCAACAAAATAGACAACCTAGATGAAATGGAGATATTCTTAGAAAAATACAAGCCCACAAAACTCAACCAAGAAGAATAAAAAAAAATCTGAATAGACCAATAACTACCAACGAAATTGAAACAGAGATAAAAAATCTTCCATCAAACAAAAGCCCTGGTCTGGATGGCTTTACAGGGGAGTTCTACCAAGCATTCAAAGAAGAACTAAAATCTATACTCCTCAGACTATTCCAAAAAATCCAAGAGGAAGGATCACTTCCAAGCTCTGTTTATGAGGTCAGTATTACCATAATTCTAAAACCAGATAAAGACACAACAAAGCAAGAGAATTACAGGCCAATATCCCTGATAAACATAGAGGCTAAAATCCTCAACAAAATATTACCACATGAGACCCAGCAATATATTAAAAAGATCATATGCCATGACCAAGTGGGATTTATTCCAGGGATGCAAGGCTGGTACAATATTGGCAAATCAATAAATGTGATACATCAGATACATAAATTGAAAGACAAAAATCACATGATCATATCAAAAGATGCAGAAAAATCATTCAACAAAACCCAAGTTTGTTGAGAGTGATAAAAACTCTCAGCAAAGTGGGAATAGAGGGAGCATATCTCAACATGATAAAGGCCTTGTATGAAAAACCTACAGCAAACATCATATTTAATGGGCACAAACTAATAATTTCCCCTAAGAACAAGAACAAGACAGGGATTTCCCTGCCCAATATCCAAAATATCAAAGGAATTCATACAACTTAACACTAGGAAGACTAACAATCCAATTAAAATATGGGCAAAGGACCTATATATACACTTCTCCAAAGAGGATATACAGATCGCCAAGAGACATATGAAAAAATACTCAAAGTCACTGATCACCAGAGAGATGCAAATTAAAAGGACAATGAGCTATTACCTTACACCTGTCAAAATGGCTATGATCAACAAATCAACAAAGGACAAGTGTTGGGGAAGTTTTGGAGACAAGGGAACCCTAGTACACTGCTGATGGGAATACAGAGTGGTGCAACCATTATGGAAAATAGTATGGAGTTTTCTGAAAAAATTAAATATGGAACTGCCATTTGACCCAGTGATCCCACTTCTAGGAATATATTTTAATAACCCTGAAACATCAATCAGAAAGAAAGTATGCACCCCTATGTTCATAGCAGCACAATTTACAATAGCTACAATCTGGAAACATCCCAAGTGTCCATCTGTAGATGAGTGAATAAAAAAGCTGTGGCTTTTAAGTTGTATGAGTTCCTTCTATATTTTGGATATTAGCCCTTTATCAGATGTATCCTTGCCAAATATGCTCTCCCATACAGCGGGCTTCCTTTTCATTTTGTTGTGGCTTATTTATACCATGGAATACTATGCAGCAATAAAAAAGAAGACTCTCTTACCCTTTGAGACTGCATGGAGGGGCATGAAGAGTATCATACTAAGTGAAATGAGTCAAACGAAGAAAGAAAAGTATGACATAATCTCACTCATACATGGAATCTATGTAATAAAATACAGTGATTAACAGAGTAGTTCCAGAGATTTGGAAGCATGGAACAGAGTGCGGAATTTCAGAGGGATGGCAGGGGAGGGTAGATGGGAGGTAATCAACCAAAGACCTTGTATGCATATATGCATAACACATGGACACAGACAGTAGGATGCTGAAGGACTAGGGTGGGCTGTGAGAGTGGGCTAGTGGTGGTCAATGGGTGAAAAACAGGGACATATGCAATACTTTCAACAATAAAGAATTATGAAGAAAAAAAAACTCAGCTGAAATGAACACCACTTTTTTAAAAAAACTTTTTTCTCCCTTCTATCTTCACTTTTCTTTTTTTAAAATTTATTCTCTTTCTTATTTTCCTTTTTAAATTTATCTTCTTTTTCTATCTGCTGTATTGCTTTCTTATTATTGTCATCTCTGTGTTTCATTCATATACCCAATTTTTTTCTTCCTTTTTCCTACTAATTTTTTTTCTTCTGCTTTCTCATCTTTTTTTTATTTTTCTTATTTTAGGTCTATCTTCTTTCTCATCTATTCTCTGTTGCAATTTTTTCTTGTCTTTTCATTTTTTTCTTCCTCTTTATTTTAAACCATTGTACTTGCCCTATTCTTCTAATTCTTTATTCTTATTTCTTTATTTCTGCTCTGCATCTAAACATTTCACCCCCCTTTTTTGTTGTTTTTTTTGTACTTTTTGTTTGCTTGTTTTCTCCTAGTGTTTTTTAAATTTGTTTTTTCCTACAAATCTTGCTTTCTTTTCTATTTCCTAATCCTCTCTTCTCAGATGATTGCTTTTGTTGGTGCTGTAGGATTCTTGTGTATATTTTGGTTTTGTTTCTTCTGTTTTGTGTTTTCTTGTGTTGTTTTTTTGTCCTGTTTGGTCAGCACCTCCACAACAGCTTGCACAACGTGATCTGGGGTGAGCAACATAGTCATCCAGCCTTAAAGGAGACTCCATCCACTAACAGAACAATAACATAACATTCAAGACCCAACTACAACAGGAGAACACAATTAACTCAAGTAAGGGGATTTTAGAGCACCCAGCTCAGGAGATCTAAGAGAATGCATCACTGGGTCACACAAAAAACCTAACTATATATGACCACCCCACAAATTGTGGGAGGCTTAGAAGTTTGATCTAATACATAGAAACAAATAAAAAGGGACACCAAAAATGGGGAGACAAATAAAAAACCTACAAATGAAAGAAAAAGGGGGGAATTGCCATAAAATGAACTAAATTAAATGGAGGTAAACAATTTATCAAATAAAAAATTCAGAGTAATGGTAATAAGGATGCTCAACCAATTCAGTGAGAACTACCAGCAACTTAATGAGAATTATAAGGATTTTAATGAGAGCTACACCAACATGAGGTCATCATTACTCTAATTCCAAAACCAGATAAAGACACTACAAAGAAAGAGAATTACAGGCCAATATCCCTGATGAACATGGATGCTAATATCCTCAACAAAATATTAGCAAATCGAATCCAGTAATATATTAAAAAGATCATCAATCATAACCAAGTGGGATTTATTCCAGGATGCAAGGCTGGTACGATGTTTGCAAATCAATAAATGTGATACATCACATAAACAAATAGGAAGACAAAAATCACATGATCATATCAATTAATGTAGAAAAAACATTTGAAAAAATCCAACACTTTTTGAGAAAAACTCTCAGCAAAGTGGTAATAGAGTGATCATACCTCAGCATAATAAAGGCCATATATGACAAACCTACAGCCAACATCAAACTCAATGGGCAAAAGATAAAACCATACCCCCTAAAGAAAGGAACAACACAGGGATGTCTTCTTTCAACATTCTTATTCAACATAGTACTGGAAGTCCTTGCCATAGTGATCAGACTTGAGGTAAAAAATAAAAGGCATCCAAATTGGAAAGGAGGAAGTAAATCTGTCATTTGCATAAGACATGATATTGTACATAGGAAGCCCTAAAGACACCATCAAAAGACTACTAGATTTAATAAATGTATTTGGCAATGTAGCAGGATACAAAATTAACATCCAGAAATCGATAGCATTTTTATGGACCAATAATGAACTCTCAGAAAGAGAAATAACAACAACAAAAAATCCCTTTTATTATTGCAACAAAAAATTCAGATACTTAGGAATAAACTTATCCAAGGAGGTAAAAGACTTGTACTAAGAAATCTGTAGGACATTGGAAAAAGAAAGAGGAAGATATACACAAGTGGAAGGATATACAGTGGTCATGGATTGGTTGAATCAACATCATTAAAATGTCCATACTACCCAAGGCAATCTACAGATTCAATGCAATCCTTATTAAAATACCAACCGCATATTTCACAGATCTAGAACATACACTCCAATCATTTATATGGAACCAAAAGAGACCCTAAATAGCCACAGCAATCTTGAGAAAGAAGAACGAAGTTGGAGGGCTCACAATACTAGATATCAAGTTATACTACAAAGCCACTGTACTCAAAATGCCCTAGTACTGGTACAAGAACAGGCATTTAAATCAATAGAAGAGAATAGATAACTCAGAAATCAACCCAAGCCATTATGTTCAATTAATATTTGAGGCAAGAGCACACAATGGAGTAAAGGCAGTCTCTTCAATAAATGTTGTTGGGAAAATTGTACAGGTACATACAAAAAATATGAAATGAGCCACCATTTTACACAATATGCAAAAATAAACTCAAAATGGATAAAAGATTTAAATATAAACCATAAACATCTTAGAAGTAAATCTACGTCGCATAATATCGGACATCTCATGGATATGCCTCCTAGGGCAAGAAAAACAAAAGAGAAAGTTAAACAAATGGGCTACATCAAAATAAAAAGCTTCTGCATCACAAAAATAACCAACATCAAAATGAAAACAGAACCCAACTTATGGGAGAACATATTTTCCAATGTTATACCCTATATAGGGTTATTTTTCAATATATATAAGCAACTCATACAACTTAACAAAAGGAAGACAAACAACTCAATTATAAAATTGGCAAAGGACCTAAATAGTCACTTCTCCAAAGTGGACATACAGAAGGCCAAGAGACATGAAAAAATGCTCAAAGTCGCTAATCATCAGAGAGATGCAAATTAAAATGACGAGTTATCACCACACATCTGTCAGAATGGCTATCATCAATAAATAAATGAACAGCATGTGTTGGTAAAGATATGGAGAAAAGGGAACCCTAATGCACTGCTGGTGAGAATGCAGACTGGTGCAGCTACTGTGGAAAACAGTATGGTGTTTCCTCAAAAAATAAAAAATGAAACTCCCTTTGGACCCATTGATTCCACTTCTAGGAATATATCCTAAGAAAGCTTAAACACCAATCTGGAAGAATATATGCTATGTTCATAGCAGGACAACTTACAATAGCTAATATTTGGAAACAGTCCAAGTGCCCATCAGCAAATTAGTGAATAAAAAAGCTGTGGTATATTTACACAATGGAATACTACATGGAGGTAAAAAAGAAAGAACTCTTACCACTTGCAACAGCATGATTGGACCTGGAGAGTATTATGCTAAGCGAAATAAGCCAGTCAGAAATAAGTATCACATAATCTCACTCATTTGTGGAATCTGATGAACAAAATAAACTGATGAACAAAATAGATCCAGAGACACAGAAGCATGGAACAGGCCGATGAATTTCAGAGGGATGGTGAGGAGGGGGAGGGGTGAGTGGGGAGTTATGAACCTGGGAACTCATATGCATAGTCCGTGGACACAGATAATAGACTGGTGAATGCCTGGGAGGGGATGGTATGGGGTGGAAGGGATCAATGAGAAAAACAAACAAAGGGGATATCTATAATACTTTTAACAATACAAATAAATTTAAAACACTGTCTTTGTTTTCTATTTGTGACAAAATTATAGGTAATATTAATAGTAATGTGGTTTGTTGCTACATTCATAATGGAAAGAAATGGCAAATTTTAGTTAGGCATTAATAAAAATAAATATTTTTTTTCCTAGCTAGGTTTAGAGACCTGAATTCTATCCAAAGACTTTCACGGTCAAGAACCCCTGCACTTGTGTCCTCCCATCTCACACAGATTAAAGCAAAGTCCTTAGCGCTTATAAAGTCCTAATGATCAAGTCTCTTCTATATTCTTTTCAATTCTTCTTTTCTTCAATCACTGAAATCTTGTCATAGTAGCCTCCTTCAACAAGCTAGGCATGCCTCCTTAGAGTGTTTGCACTGGCTATTTCAGGTTGTCTTATTATTACAGAGTCATAATGGCTCTTTATATATATTCTGCATACAAGACCTTTATATGGTATATATTTAGAAAAATATTTCTCTTGTAGTTTGTCTTTTCATATTCTTATCAGCCTCCTTTCAAAAATAAAACATATTTAGACGTGGAAAAACTCAGAAAATGTACAATAGGATGGTTTTATTGGCATATAAAACTCACATAGGGAATTTATTAGAGAAGAGGTTGAAAAGGTAGTACCCCACCCTGCTCCTTGATTCCATTATATCTCTCTTAATTCCCTAATCCCAGTATTGGGATCAACCAGTCAATCTGCACATTAGATAAATGGAACCCATACTGTGAATGTCAGGTACTCCAAGCTATAATGTTTATTATATATTAATGTTCAAGATACTATTAGCTGATGGAAACAATGCCCCCCTCCCAAACATCTATGATAGATTTTTGGGAGAGGCCTATGGTGGTTATTTAAATTAATTTTGGCATTAAAATATATTTACTCAGTTTCATTTTAAGTATTCTCTGAGAATTTTAGCAGACGGACTTTTACTTTACAATGATACTTTGCATCCATCTAATAGTTGAGCAGCCTATTACTAATTTGCATAGTTTTACAGCAAAAAAACTGGAAAAAATTTAGAATAAAGAAATTTGAAAATTTACCAGGTTTCCTGGAGATGGGTCCTGTGTGACACCATTTTTTTGGTTAAAATAAATTGCCATAATTTGAAACCTATTGATGTGAACATGTAAATCTGAATCCAGGTAGAAATTAATTTTTAGTTTTATGAAACAAAGAAAACATTATCTCCAGCAGTGCTCTAATTAAGTTTTTTTGGAAATATGGTTTCAGAACAGCCTTCATTAAAATAATTGGGAGCACCAGTCAAAAAAGGAAATTCTGAATCAAAATTTTACATGGCAATACTAAGAAATCTGCATTGTTTGTATTTTCCTGGTATATTAATTGCCATCCCTTTATTTTTTGGTACCCAATGTAGTGTAGTATTGTTTTCATTTGACTCCTTATAAATAATGTATAGCTTGGTTAAAAAATCACAACTTGAGAATTAATGTGCACATTCAATGCATTCAGTTTTATGATTGATGATGTATTGAAATTATTTCTTTCATCTTATATTCTCTTTTCTTTTTTTAACCCTCACCTGAGAATATTTTTCTATTGATTTTTAAGGAGAGTGGAAGAGAGAGGGAAATACCGATGTGAGAGAAACACATCTATGTAGATTTAACTACATAAAAGCAATGTAACATTAAATAAGATATCATTTTACTTGGTTTTAATTAATTTCATTTCAATTTGCTTAATACACAAATATTTTTGAATGAAATCACTTATTTTCAAAAGAATTCAATGGACTCAGAACACTTTCTCTTTCATAATTAAAGCAGAGAATATAGATTTTCTTCTTAGAGTTCCTTTTTGCCAATTGACAAATGCACTTATTTTTACATATAAACCTTATTAAATGGAAGAGAGTCTACTCCTCATCTACTTTTCTCTCTTTGCTATAATGTTATGGTGCTTGTAAAAGTTACCATATTAGTGTAAAATTATAAATAGCAGTTTTGCTTGTTTTTTAAACAATAGCAGTAATAAAGAAATTTGCGGTAAGCTATGAGGAAGGTACATATTATGGCACTTTCATTTCCAGTATCTTCCTTCATGCTTAAATGGGAGTTTCAAAACTTCATTTGAAAATTCCCACAACTGTGGATTTTCTGTATGGAGGCTGTGCATTAAATATTGCTAAAATATCTGATAGAATATAACATTATTAGAGGCTAACTTTATAAAAAGGTCTGAAATTTGAAGAAACTAAAAATACTAGCAAAGCCAAAATTATATAGATCCTAGAAAAATTAGAAATAAAAAGAAGACATAAATGAGGTATTACAAAATCAGTTACTTGCATTTTAATAAAAATTATCCTATGTATATATGATTCTCAGTAAAAATAAAATAAAATAGTAAAAATCTGTTGTTTATCTAGTGGTAAGAGTGACCACATGGTTTTGTGTTCCTCTTCAGGATCATTCATTTTTTTAATCTTTTAACAAATAAATTTTATCTTTTTAATATTTTTTATTGATTTCAGAGAGGAAGGGAGATGGAGAGAGAAGATAGAAATATCAATGATGAGATAGAATCATTGATTGGCTGCCTCCTGCACACCCCCTACTGGGGATCGAGCCCGCAACCTAGGCATGTGCCCTGGACCGGAATCAAACCCTGGACCCTTCAGTCTGCAGGCCGATGCTCTATCCACTGAGCCAAACCAGCTAGGGCAAGGATCATTCTTAATAAATAACTAAAAAATAAACCCAGTAAACAGTTGTTATTTAATTAGTTCATTTATTAACTATTCTTTTGTTTTTGTGAAGAAAAGTTTATTCCCTCATTTATGTATTTATTCAATCATTAATTTATTATGCTTTTACAAAAAATTTTCTTTAATAAAAATATTGGAAATTCAGATACATATAAAAGTAAGCCGTTTGACTACAGTAATGAGTGCTATATAAAATCATGATGAAAATTGTTTTTATACATTGAATTTTCAGTGTTACAGATTGTCCCATTCTGTCTGCAAAACAGATATTTTACTTCTAACAAAATATCAATGATGACTGAAATTTAATGAGAAGCTGAATTTCAAGGAATTTCTGAAAACAAGGGATAAGTCAATTTGACTGACTATGCCTTTGTTTATTTGCATCTGTGTTTGGTTGGGATAAGTTGGAAATTTTTATTCAGTAGGTCAATTGTTGGAAGGGTGATGTAGGCTGTCTTGATCCAAGCTGGTGATCTGGCAAAAGAGGACATTATTTACAAGACTAAATGTTGCAATGAAAATGTTTTCTGAAAATTCGTTGCTGCTACTGATGGAAAACAATTGAAAGCACATGTTTTACTTTGGGTGGGCTAAGCGTGTCATCTTTGTATGCAATGTCAGTGTGTCATGATTCTAAACTATAAAATATGCCTGGAAAGATAATTGCTTGTTCAAAACATAGCACATGGGAAATGTGGATTTCTGATTTATTTATAAGAAGTAATAACTAAACTTTACAGAACACTTTCTGTGTGCCTGGTTTTATATAATTACAATCTGAATAATTCCTGTAAAGCAGATACCCCTATGTCCTTCTTTTATAGATGAGGATACTGAACTTAAGAGAGATTAAGTAATTTGTGTAAGATTCTAGCTTTTTAAGGGGTGAGGGTAAAGTTTGAATCAAGTAATCTGACTTTAGAACTCAGATGCTTAACCATTATGCCAAACCAATGAGGAGTGTTTCAACTTTAGTACATGTAAAAATTTATAATTTATTATCATTGATGTGGCACAGCATTTTCTCAATCAATTTTCTAAACTTTCAGATCCAACTTCCCAAACTAATTAACATTTCTGTACCTCAGTGTTCTCACTTAAAACTGGAAATATTTACCTCATAAGGTTGTTTTAATTGTTAAATGAAATAATTTTGTGTCAATTAATATGGTATGTGCCAGATAATAAGATATGTGTCATATAAAATGTTAATGAATTTAATATTTTAAGTGATAATAATAAAATTTCTTGGTGTTTATTGATGAATTGCTATGAACCAGTCATTGAATTAAAAGCACGTTTTGTTGATTATGTCTTGTATCCTCACAAAAATATGATGAGGCAAACACTTATTTATATATATTTAACTGATGAGGCCACTGAGGCAGAGTAAAATTAATTAAAATTATGAACATCACACAGCTAGAAAATTGCAGAGCCACAAATAGAAACCCAGGCAGTCTGGTACATTTTTGAGTGAAGAAAAGTCTTGCCTTTCTGTTTTGTTTTGTGGCATCTTCTATTCAGTAATGGGGTAAAGTTGACCAGTAACTATGTTCTTACTAATCTCTGTGCAAATACTTCTGTTATTTGTAACAGCTGAATCTGGAAGGATGGTGAAGGAAATTTGCTTCCTAAAGGAGAGCCAGATAGTAGTATGGATGAAGCACAATAAGCAAGGGAGGGAGTGGTTGGAAGAGAGGAAGAAGGGATGAAAGAGGAACAGAATGGTAACATTGAGAGTAGTTGGACAGCTGTTGGAGTAATTACTTCTCTTTTCCTTACTTAACAATGTTTTTATTCCACTTAGAATTTCTTTATGTATAATTTAAAATAATTGATTAATTTATCCAACTATTTTGTAAAACCAATGACTTTGTTTTGTGAGCCCTTTTCAATATGTTGTGGGAGATATTTGTATTCAAATGAGTAGTTGAGCTGGTTGATATTTTATTCAGAATCACATGCACTATCTTTAGTGTTAATTATTTTTAGGATGCCATCACCTGAACCAGGTAAATTCCACTTTGCACAAATGGTTATTAGATTTACTCCTCTGAATCCTCCACAGAACTTTAAAGGCTACACAAAGCCCCCAATAGGTTATTGACAAATAATTGGCCCGGTTCAATCTGTAAAAGGATTGCCATAAAATTGCATTTTTTAAAAGAAAATGAACCATTGCTGTACTCATTGTCAATGCCTGCAATTTACACCTTTATCCATCACTTAGTGTGGGGATTTGGGGCAAGATATTTGACCACTCTGTTTCAGTGTTATCAAATGTAAATCATCTCTCTCCAGTTATCTTTCTGTCTTCTAAAATAATTAAATGAGTTACTGCATGCAAAGTACTTACAACAGTGCCTAGTAGAGAGTATGCATTCAACAAGTCATTTTCCCCCTTTATTCAGTATTCTGGTGTTTAGCCTTTGCTTGACATTTTTTTTATTTATGAATGAAAATTCTGTTTACTCTTAGGAATTAATCATTGAGCACCTCCTATGTAGTAGACATGTGGTATAATTTGGAGCTAAAGAAACAATACAACAATTATTCATTTTCTTAAAAAAAAAGCTCATTGATAAACCAAATAACTTATATACTTATATGCATAGCCCATGGGCTGAGCAATAAGGTGGTGAAGACCTGGGAAGGTAGGTGGGGGCTGTGAGGAGGAGAAAAGGGGAAAATGGGAGATATCTATAGTACTATCAACAATAAAAATATATTTTTAAAAGCTCATTGGTAACAGTAGATATATACATATAAATAACAAATTCTAAAAGTGGTGAATAGAAAGAATGCATAAGTAAGTTATTGAGTGTAAAAATAAACCTGAACTATAAATTCCACTTTGGGCTGGTATACTCTAGATGAGTAAATCCTCTCAGAGTTTGATTTTTATAGTCCCTCAACTTTTGAAAGAAAGGCCATGCTTTGTCAAAAGTTGGTTAAGGTATCCTGTGACAAAAGAGCAGATTCACTTCCTCTTAACAGTAAACTATGCAAGATAATAATACAATTCCATCATCTTCTTCAGTAAATATAATATGTTATAGAGTTTTGCACATTTAAATGGATATTTTGGCTTCCTCCATGGCTAAAGGAAGCCCATCATTTGTTGAGAAAAACAGCTCAGCATATATGCAATAACTTCAAGTTCTAACATATTTTGAAAATGTTCAATATGCCCTTGGAAGTCTTTTCCATGAGAAAAACATAAGTCTTAAAGAATATCCCCCACTAATGAAGATAAAATAGTAAATGAAAGACTGCATATTTTATTAGGTATCTTTTTAGACCAAAGGTACAGGAACTTCAGCATTAATGGCAATAAGAATAAACCAAAATAAAATATGTAAGCACATGATGCAAAAACTGGTGGATAAATACCTTTTTATTTCTTTGTTTATATACTACTGGCCCAGTACACAAAATTCAAGCATGGGTGGGGTCCCTCAGCCCGGCCTGCACCCTCTTCAATCTGGGACCCCTCAGGGGATGTCCAACTGCCCACAGGGATCAGGCCTAACCTGGCAGTTGGACATCCCTCAAGCAATCAGGGACTGCTCGCTCCTAACTGCTCACCTGCCTGACTGCCTGATTGCCCCTAACCACTTGCCTGCCAGCCTGATCACCCCAACTGCCTCCCCCCCGCTGGCCTGCTTGTCCCCAACCTGCCCCCCCGGCTGGCCCTGCTTGCCCCCCAAAATGCCCCCCCCCCTTGGCCAGCTCGGCCCCCAAACTGCCCCCCCTGCTTGCCTGCTTACCCCCAACTGTCCCCGCTTGCTGGCCTGCTCGCCCCCAACTGTCATCTCTGCCAGCCAGCTTGCCCCCAACTGCCCCCCCACCAGCCTGCTCGCCTCCAACTGCCCCCCTGCCAACATGCTTGCCCCCAACTGCCCCCCCCCGCCAGCCTGCTCGCCCCCAACTTCCCTTCCCTTCCCTCCTCTGCCTAGGCCCCACCACCATGGCTTTGTCCAGAAGGATGTTCAGAAGGTCTCCCGGTCTAATTAGCATGTTACCTTTTATTAGTATATATAGTTTTCACTATTGATTGAGAAATAAGTGGATTTGCTGTTACATTCTCATCAATTAAGCTATAAAATGCTACAGTATAATTCTGTAGAACATAATATAATGGGACCTTGTGATTATAAGTGCTATGGTTTACAATTAATTTTCTCCTAGGCTCAAAGTATTATGTGTACATATTTGTGGTCAGTCTATAGTGATTAATAATGGAATATAGATCTAATGTAGTAAATTGGCATGGTATTTTATATATTTATCTTTGGAAAAAAATCAATTCTTATGTGTTAGAATTTAGATACAAGAGAGTAGAACTTCTGGAATGGTGAAATGAGGACCTTTGTAAATATACTCCACCAAAAAAAAACTAACAAAATTTATCAAAATCAATTTTTACAGAACTCTTGTAAATAAGCTAAAGTTTGCAAAAATCTGAGGGGTATTTGTTCAAGGAAAATCTGTTAAAACTGGGTAATAACAGTAAGGTTTGTGAAGGTTGAAATTGGCCTATCCTCACCCTACTCTTCTCAGTTACTCAATAGGATCAAAAAAACAGCAAGCTTGCTCGGCCGGCATGGCTCAATGGTTAAGTGTTGACCTATGAACCAGGAGGTTGTGGTTTGATTCCAGGCCAGGACACATGCCAGAGTTGCGGGATCAATCTCCAGTGTGAGGTGTGCAGGAGGCAGCCATTCAATCAATCAATGATTCTCTCTCGTCATTAATGTTTCTATCTCTACTTTCATCTCTGAAATCAATAAACAATTATGCAATTATGACAGTTACCAAAAATCATTGGTCTTGTCACCGGAAAAAAGAAACCAGGTTTGGTGATCCTAAAAAACTCCATCCCCAGAATCTTATCATTATTCAAAATACCTCCCAGATCCCTGGAAAAGCCCCCTGTTATCAAAGTGTTTTTGTTTTCACTTAGTTCAGAGCCAATTCTCCAAAAAAGAATCTGTATCCTCAGGTTATTTGTCAAAAGCAATAAGCAGCAATTATTTAACATTACAGCTGCCTAAAGCTATGATATCTGTTGGGTTTAACAAGTACCTGC
Organism: Myotis lucifugus; assembly: GCF_000147115.1. NCBI lineage: Eukaryota > Metazoa > Chordata > Mammalia > Chiroptera > Vespertilionidae > Myotis > Myotis lucifugus. The sequence continues at coordinate 3,333,618 of NW_005871052.1, forward strand.
CCCAAAATTAAAATAAAAGTCTGGGAAACAAAATGTCTATAGAGGGCTTTGAAAAACTCTGACATATTCCTGGGAAGATAGACAACCATACACAGGTGCAGGGATATGTGCATTCCCAGGCAAGAATTGAGAGGACCCAGAATTTTTACCTCTTGCTAACACTGAGCACCTGTGCATACAAGCCAATCAAATGTAAATCATTTGTGGTGAAGTTTATGGAAGAGTTGTAAACTACATGAGTGCTGAAGGCATGCCACAACACATGCACACAAAGCCCCCTGGCAAAATGTTGGAGGGCTATTGGATTAAAGCACTTAAGAAAACATTTCTTCAATCATTATTTGACCACTAATCTAATCAAGCAGAGATGCCAGTGGTCACTCACAACAAAGAATATGGACTTTATAGAAGATGTCCGTGAAAATCACTAAACAAACTTCAACAATAACAACAATGAACAACATTAATTATATTAAATCTTGGGACATTTGTGATTTACATAGGTGCCATGTTATATTGTCACATAATATTTAAAATGTTCAGTTTTCACGAAAAAAATAAAGGAGATATGGATTAAAACAGGAGATTATGGTCCCTAGACAGAAGAAGAAAAAAAGAAAAGAAAAAAAAAGAAAATGTCTCTTAGGAAAGCCAGATTTCAGACTTACTAGACAAAGACTTTAAGTCAACTGTTACAATCTAGTCAAAGAACTAAAGGAAAACACTCATCTATATATAAAAGCCTAAGCAACCATTTAACCTTTCAACTGTTCGACTGGTAGCTATGACATACACTGACCTTCAGGGGGCAGACACTCGATGCACAGGCATGGAAACATGGAACAGACTGATGAATCTCAGAGGGAAGGGGAAGGAGGGAGGCCAGGAAGAGAGTAACCAAAGATCTTATATGTATACTAGAGACCCGGTGCACAGATTTGTGCACAGTTGGGGTCCCTCAGTCTGGTCTGTGGGGATTGGGCCAAAACTGTCAGTCCGACATCCCCCGAGGGGGCCCAGATTGTGAGAGGGTTCAGGCCAGGCCAAAGGACCCACCAGTGTACGAATCCATGCACGGGGCCTCTAGTATTATAATAAAGGAATGTATAAGGATGACATCACATCAAATAGAAAAGATCATTAAAGAGACCAATTTTTCCTCAGTTCAAAAGTAAATTAATTATAAGAAAAATTTCACTACATAGCTTGACAAAGAAGAAAATCACCAGTCTTGAATATAAGTCAACTGATATTATTCAGTTTGAGGAACAAAAAGAAAAACAAATGAATAAGACTTAACAAAGCCTCACAAACTATGGAATGGGAAGAATGTTTTAAAAACATATACCAGATAAGGGGTTAACATTCAAAATATATAAATAATACAAAATCCAATGACATTAAAAGAAACAATCTGACTATGAAATAGGCACAGGTCCCTAGCCAGGTAGCTCAGTAGGTTAGAGCATTCTCCAGATTCACGAAGGCTGTGGTTTGATCCCCCGTCAGGGCATATAAGGGAATCAACCAATGAATAAATGGATGAATGCAGCAACTAATTAATCTCTCTCTCCCTTCCTCCTCCTCCTCCTCCTCCTCCTTCTCCTCCTCCTCCTCCTCCTCCTTCTTCTTCTTCTCCTTCTTTTTCTTCTTCTTCTTCTTCTTCTTCTTCTTCTTCTTCTTCTTCTTCTTCTTCTCCTTCTTCTTCTTTTTCTTTCTCTTTAAAATCAATAAATAAAAATTTACAAACATATTTTATGAATTGGGCACAGAAACTAGACATTTTTCCAAATATGACATCTAAATAAACAAAGAGTATGTGAAAATATAGTAATTATTATTATTCACCAGGGAAATGAAAATCAAAAGCACAATGATATATAATGTTATACCAGTTAGAATGACTGTTATCTGGAAGTTCAGAGATAATTGTTGGTGAGGATGTGGAGAAAAGGAAACATATATACACTGTTGGTTCAACTGCTATGAAAAAGAGTATACAGTTTCCCCCAAAAAATAAAAATAGAACTCCCATTATGACCCAGCCTTCCCACTTAGGGGTATATATCCAAAGAAATAAAAACAGGATATTGAAAAGATATCTGCACTGGCATATTCATTATGGCACTATTCACAATAGCTAAGATAGAAAAACAACCTAAAAGTCCACCAATATTCCAAATAATGAAATATTTTCAGCCATAAAAAAATCCTGCATTTTGGACTATGAGGACATTATCCTATGTGAGATGAGTCAGAAAGAGAAAGACAAATATTGTATGCAATCACTTACATGTGAAATCTTTAAAAAGCCAAATACCTAGAAACAGAGTAGAATAGTGCTTACTAGGGATGGGAAAATTAGGGTGATGCCGTTTAAGGGTTCAAATTTGCAACTAATATATAAAGAAGTCCTGGATATCTAAAGCATAGCATAGAAATGATAGTTAAGAATACTGTGTTATAAACTTCAGATTTATGCCCTGGCTGGTTTGGCTCAGTGAATAGAGCGTCGGCCTGCAGACTGAAGGGTCCCGGGTTCGATTCTGGTCAAGGGCACATGCCCGGGTTGTGGGCTTGACCCCCAATAGGGGGCATGCAAGAGGCAGCTGATCAATGATTCTCTCTCATCATTGATGTTTCTCTCACCCTCTCTTCCTCTCTGAAACCAATAAAAATATATTAAAAAATAAAAAATCAAACTTCAGATTGCTTAAAGACTAAATCTTATTTGTTCCCACCACCAAAAAAAAGTAATAATTATGCGATGTGATGTAGGCATTAGCTAGTGCTATGGTGGTAATCATATTGCAATGTATAAAAGCACTAAATCAATACATTGTGCACCTTAAAGACATATAATGTTATATGTCAATTGCATTTCAATGAAATAAAAGAACAAAGTTTCAGATACTTGTTGAATACTATAAAGTTTACCAACATATGCATAATGGTTGTACCAGAGGGACAAGGAGACATTTTATAATAAAAAAGAGTCATTTTGGTAAGAACATACTTATTAATTCTAAATTAGAAGTATACTAATTAGGATAAGTATAGAAATTATTATTCTGGCTTTTATCTTTTTTCTCAGAATTGCTTTTGTTTCCAGTGGAGATGGTGTCCTTTCTTGAAGTCAAGAGAAAAACGTTCCAGAAGACTCATGCATGGGAGGATGAGTTTTAATGGTAAGATTCATTGTAGAAACAAAATCAAGAGACTGCCCCTGGGTTCCCTGTGTCCCATCTCCTTCCATCCCACCATGGTAAAAGTCCAACCTTTTCTTCATCAAGCCCAGTACAAAGGCCAGTTTTCAGAAACTCTATACCATTGGTTTAGTCCATATAAAACAGTCCAGTTCAGCCTTTGTTTCTGTCCGGCTAGTTTAATTTCTGTTCTTGTCTGTGCTCTGGAAGGCAATCTACCCAGACCCATATTTGGAGTCTGAGTGGCTGCTGGGCCACAGGTGGCTGCTAAGTCCAGCTTGGGTTATATTATCCCAGGCTTGAGAAGGACTAGGCCAGTGGTCGGCAAACTCATTAGTCAACAGAGCCAAATATCAACAGTACAACGATTGAAATTTCTTTTGAGAGCCAAATTTTTTAAACTTAAACTATATAGGTAGGTACATTGTTATTCACTTAATTAGGGTACTCCTAAGGCTTAAGAAGAGCCACACTCAAGGGGCCAAAGAGCCGCATGTGGCTCTTGAGCCGCAGTTTGCCGACCACGGGACTAGGCTATTCTTCAAACTAACTAAAGAATTCCCCACACTTTTGGGGGCTTCTGCATGTCCCTCCCTCTAACCAATCCATTTCCTAGATCTTCCAGGGTTCTGTGTTCCTTATCCAATCCAATCCTTTTTCCAGTCTAGGCTCTGCCCCTTTATGGTCACCATATTACTTTCTACTGTGCATGCCTCAAAGTGGAAGCAACTCCCCCTGCACCATCTTCACTTCTACTGGGCATCTGCACAACAGGGGTATTTCCCCTTTATTATTCTCTCCCTCCAACTAATAATCTGCAGAAGTGGGACCAGTTGTTTCCCAGCTAGTGTGTTAAGCTATAGCTTCCAAGTGAAACAGGCACAATATTGGATTCAACTTCCCAGTTTGTTAGGCTTCTTAATGTCTGATTCTTTTTGCTCCATTCTCTTATTAACATCTAGCTATCTACGCTAACACTTTGACTGCTCATGATGTTTTGTGGACCAAGCCTGAAGTATATAACACTAGCCAAACTCAAATTATACTACAAGGTGACAAAAATCAAAACAGCACGGTATTGGCAGAAAAACAGACACACAGCCCAGTGAAACAGAATTGAAAGTAAATCTATTCATATGATCATACTATTTGTATCCTTTATTCTGTTAATGTGGTGTGAATGAACCCAATTTGATCATGGTGTGTTATTTTTTAATGTAATGCTGTAGTTGATAAATGCAGAAAAACATTTGCTAAGATGCAATGTTCATTTATGATTAAAACACTCAATAAAATGGGTATAGTAGCTCAACATAATAGAGGCCAGATATAACAAATCCTCAGCTAATATTATACTCAATGGTGAAAAACAGAAAGCTTTTCCTCTAATATCAGGAACAAGAAACGGATGTCTATTCTCACCAATCTTATTCAACATAGTACTAGCCAGAACAATCAGGCAAGAGAAGGAAATAAAAGGCAAGCAAATTTGGAAATGAAAAATTAAAGCTGGGTTGCTGCTTAGGTGCTCATTCAGTGTGGACCTTGTACCTCTTTTGTGAAGTGGCAGCTGAGAACACTTCAGTGCTCACAAGGGCTGATGAAAAGCCCAAGGAAGAAGTCAAGATGTAGAACAACAATAATATTAATTTAAAGGTGGCAAGGCAGGAGATTCAGGAATCAGTTTAAGATTAAGAAGCACCCTGCTGGCCCTAACCGGTTTGGCTCAGTGGATAGAGCATCGGCCTGAGGACTGAAGGGTCCCAGGTTCGATTCCGGTCATGGGCATGTACCTTGGTTGCGGTCACATCCCCAGTAGGGAGTGTGCAAGAGGCAGCTAATCAATGTATCTCTCTCATCGATGTTTCTAACTCTCTGTAAAAAGAATCAATAAAATATATATATATAGTTTTAAAAAAAAATATGTTTGCTTTAAAAAAAAGAAGCACCCTGCTGGTGTGGCTCAGTGGTTGAGCATCGACTTATGAACCAGGAAGTCATGGTTTGATTTCTGGTCAGGGCACATGCCCAGGTCTCAGGCTCCATCCTCTGTAGGGAGCATGCAGGAGGCAGCCAATCAATGATTCTCTCTCATTGTTGATGTTTCTCTCTCTCCCTCTCCCTTCCTCTCTGAAATCAATAAAAATATATTTAAAAATAATAATTTTAAAGACCTAAAATGAAAATATAGATAGGGGGTTGCATGTGAATAAACTAATAAAAAAACAAATTTTAAATAAGAAGCATATATTACTGCCTGAGCCAGTGTAGCTCAGTTGGTTGGGCATCGTCCCCTGAACCAAGGGGATGCTGGTTCAATTCCTGGTCAGAGCATGTGTCTGGTTGCAGGCGCCGTCCCCAGTGGGGGGCTTGCAGGAGATAGCCAATTGATGTTCCACTCTCACAGTTATGTTTTTCTTTCTGTCTCCCTCTCCTTTCTTCTCTCTCTAAAAACCAATAAAAATATTTTTAAAAAGAAGCATTCATTACTTAGTAAACTAATGAAAGCCTATTATAAAAAAACAGGGTATGTTAATGAGACACATCAGGTTCTGATTTGACTGGTAGTCAATCAATGAAACAGACACACCTGCACAGTTGGAAATGGAGGATGAAGGTAAAATTGATATGTTCCTGTAGAAGACAGGAGGTGTCCACTAAAAAGGGGATTGCTCCTTCACTCTAGAACTCTGTTCCTCCAAACAAAGAAGATATTCTTAGTTAGAAAACTTCAATTTGCTTTGTTGTAGTCCCATTTTTTTATTTTATTTTTTAAAATCTTTATGGTTGAAAGTATTACATAGGTCCTCCTTTCCCCCCCATTAACCTCTTTTAGCCCGCTTCCCCAGGCCCTCACCACCCCATTGTCTGTGTCCACGAGTTATGCAAATATGCATACAAACTCATTGGTTGATCTCTTCCCGCCCACCCTCCCTTTCCTTCCCTCTGAGTTTCAACATTTCGTTCATGCTTCTATGACTCTGGTTCTATTTTTAATCATCAGTTTATTTGGTTTATTAGATTCCACATATGAGTGAGACCTTGTGATATTTATCTTTCTCTGATTGGCTTATTTTACTCAGCATAATACTCTCCAGTTCCATCCATGCTGTTGCAAATGGTAAGAGTTCTGCCTTTTTTATTGGCACGTAGTATCCCATTGTGTAAATGTACCACAGTTTTTTTTTATCCACTCATCTGCTGATGGGCACTTAGGCTGTTTTCCAAATCTTAGCTATGGTAAATTGAGCTGCTATGAAAATAGATGTGCATATATTCGTTCTGATGAGTGTTTCAGATTTCTTAGGATATATTCTCACAAGTGGGATGACTGGTTCAAATGGGAGTTCTATTTTTAATTTTTTGAGGATACTGTTTTCCACAGTGGCTGTACCAGTCTGTATTCCCACCAGCAGGGTACTAGGGTTTCCCTTGCCCGAGGAGGTATATAAAAAATATATATATTGCTAAGAAAAATGTCCAAGATCTTGCTGCCTTTGCTTTTTCCTAGGATTTTTATGGTTTTGAGTCTAACATTTAAGTCTTTAATCCATTTTGAGTTTATTCTTGTGTGCAGTGTAAGAAGGTGGTCTAGTTTCATTTTCTTACACCAACTTGTCCAGTTTCCCCAACACCATTTATTGAATAAACTCTCTTTACCCCATTGTATGTTTTTGCCTCCTACATCAAAGATTATTTGACTACAAAGACATGGGCTTATTTCTGAGATCTATATTTTGTTCCATTGTTTTTAATCGTTATTGTTCAGATTATTACAGATGTTCCTCTTTTTTCCCCCATAGCTCCCCTTCACCCAGTTCCCACCCCTTCCCCCAGGCCCTCGCCCCCACCCCCACTGTCTTCATCCATAGGTGTAAGATGTTTGTCCAATCTCTTTCCGCACACCCCACACCCCTTCCTCCCAGAGAATTGTCAGTCTGCTCCCTTTCTATGCCCCTGATTCTATTATATTCACCAGTTTATTCTGTTCATCAGATTTTTTATTCATTTGAGTTTTAGATTCACTTGTTGATAGATATGTATTTATTGTAACTTTGTTGTTCATAATTTTTTATCTTTACCTTTTTCTTCTTCTTCCTTTTCTTAAAGAATACCCTTCAGCAATTCATATAATACTGATTTGGTGGTGATGAACTCCTTTAGCTTTTTCTTGTCTGTGAAGCTCTTTATTGACCTTCAATTCTAAATGATAGCTTTGCTGGGTAATCTTGGTTATATGTTCTTGCTATTCATCACTTTGAATATTTCTTGCCACTTCCTTCTGGCCTGCATAATTTCTGTTGAGAAATCAGCTGACAGTCATATGGGTACTCCCTTATAGGTAACTACCTGTTTTTCTCTTGCTGCTTTTAAGATTCTCTCTTTGTCTTTGCCCTTGGCATTTTAATTATGATGTGTCTTGGTGTGGTCCTCTTTGGATTCCTCTTGTTTGGGGTTCTCTGCACTTGCTGGACTTATAACTCTATTTCTTTCACCAGGTAGGGGAGGTTTTCTGTCATTATTTCTCCCAATAGGTTTTCAATATATTGCTCTCTTTCTTCTTCTGGAACCCCCATAATTTAGATGTTGGTACATTTGAAGTTGTCCCAGAGGCTCCTTACACTATCTTCATATTTTTGGATTGTTTTTTTTCATTTTGCTCTTCCAGTTCGGTGTTTTTTGCTTCCTCATATTTCAAATCTTTGGCTTGATTCTTGGGATCCTCTAGTCTACTATTGAATCTCTGTATATTATTTTTTATTTCAGTCAGTATATGCTTAATTTCTGATTGGTCCTTTTCCATTTTTTTTTTTTTTGGCATTCTCACTAAGATCCTTGAAATTCTCACTAAGTTCCTCAGAGGTTTCTAGAAGATTCTTGAGTAACCTTATAACTGTGGTTATGAATTCTTTATCCAGTATTTTTCTTTCTTCCATTTCTTTCATTTATGACATGTTTCTTTGTCTCCTCATTTTGGCAGCTTCCCTGTGTTTGTTTTACGTACTGGGTAGCTGCTAAGTCTCCTTGAGTTGATAGAGTGGCCTTGTGTGGTAGGTGTCCTATAGGGTCCAGTGGCTCAGCCTCCCCAGTCACCTGAGGTGGACACTCTTGGTGCACCCCTTTGTAGGCTGTGTGCACAGTATTGTTGTAGTTAAGCCTTGATTGCTATTGGTGTCACTGGGAGGAATTGACCACCAGGCCAATTGGCTGTGAGGGCCAGCTGTGTCTACAATGGAAAAACTGCTGTGCAGGAGACACCCTTATGAGGCAGGACTTGCTTTAGTGGGGCTTTGGTGCTCACTGAGTCTGCCCCTTGAGTGTGTCACTTATGGATGTGAAGAGTTATAATCTGGTATGGTCTCACACTGACCACTGGGTCCACTGGCTCTTGGATCTCCAAGGAGGTGCAAAGTCAGCCACTGCCTGGGGCCACCCAGCAGGAGATACAGAGAGATCTGCAGATTCCTCCTCTTTGTATCAGGTTTGGAAGTGCCCAGATGAGGCCCAGCTGTGAAGCAAGGTGTTGGGCCTTCTTTTGATAGCTTTGGGGCTCTCTGACCCAGCTGCTGCCTATTTGAAAGGTTTTAGGCTGAGAAAGGACAGGCCATTCATATGCAAAAGCTGCTGAGAACAGCTTGGGTGTGGTTGTAAACTGGGGTGGAGTCTCAGGGAATCCCCAGGGTGGAGCAAACAGCAATGGCTGCCTGTCAGCCCTGCACTGGAGAAGTCCCAGCACAGGAACAATGACCACTGCGAGCACCTCTGTCAGGAAGAAAGCCTCCCTTACATTCCTGCCCTGATGCCAGACAGTCCAGTTTCTCCCTGATGTGTCCAGTTCCCCCAGAGTCTCTCCCAGAACTGGAGTTCAGAGCAGGTGGGAGCTTGTATCTCCCTCCCAATTAAAACAACAGTGCACCCGGGTGCTAGCCCGTTCAGTGCCTCCACACCTCCTACCAGTCTCAATGTGCTTTCTTCACCTCTCTAGTTGTAGTACTTCCACTCAGCCAGCTCTCCTGTGGTTCTGGATGATAGGTGTTCTGTCTTTTAGTTGTAATTTTGATGTCATTGTGAGAGGCAACACGTACAGGTGTTTACCTATGCTGCCATTTTGGTTCTTCTTATATTTTGTTCCATATGTCTATATGTCTATATTTATGACAGTACCATGCTGTTTTGATTACTATGGCCTTGTAGTATAGTTGATATCCAGTAGTGTGATTCCTCCAACTTTGTTCTTCTTTCTCAAGATTGCTATTGCTATTTGAGGTCTTTTATGGTCCTATATAAATTTTAGGAATATTTGTTCTAGTGTTATTAAGTACACCATTGGTATCTTGATAGGAATTGTCTTGCATCAGTATATTGCCTTTGGGTAGTATGGACAGTTTAATGATGTTAATTTTTCATATCCATGAACACTGTGTATGCTTACATTTATTTGTATCTTCTTCAGTGTCTTATAATTTTATGAGACCAGGTCTTTTACTATGTCCTTGGTTAAATTTATTCCTAGGAATTTTATTCTTTTTAAAACAATTGTGAATAGGATTTTTTTTTAGTTTCCCTTTCTGATAGTTCATTATCGGTGTATAAAAATGCAACTCATTTCTGGATATTTAATTTGTATCCTGCTAATTTACTTAATTAATTTATCAGTTCTAGTCAGTTTTGATGTTGTTTGGTGGAATCTTTAGGGTTCTTTATACACATTATTATGTCATCTGCAAATAATAAAAGTTTTACTTCATCCTTTCAGATGTTTTTTCTTCCCTGTTCTTATCTGTCTGTTGTGGCTAAGACTTCTAGTACTATTTTGAATAAGGATCATGAAAGCAGGCATCCCTAATCTTGTTCACAATTTTTTAATTTTTTTCTTTCTTGATGAAGGTATTACATATGTGTCCTTATCCTCCCGATGCCCCCCACCACCTCACTCATGCCCTCACCCCCCTGGTGTCTGTGTCCATTGGTTAGGCTTATATGCATGTATACAAGTCCTTTAGTTAAGCTCTTCTCCTTACCCCCACCCTCCCCTACCTTCCCTCTGAGGTTTGACAGTCTGATCAATGTTTCTCTGTCTCTGGATCTGTTTTTGTTCATGAGTTTATGTTGTTCATTATATTCCACAAATAAGTGAGATCATGTGATATTTATCTTTCTCTGACTGGCTTATTTTGCTTAGAATAATGCTCTCCAGTTCCATCCTTGCTGTTGCAAATGGTAAGAATTCCTTCATTTTTACAGCAGCGTAGTATTCCATTGTGTAGATGTACCACCATTTTTTGATCCACACATCTGCTGATGGGCACTTAGGCTGTTTCCAAATCTTAGCTATTGTAAATTGTGCTGCTATGAACATAGGGATGCATATATCCTTTCTGATTGGTGTTTCTAGTTTCTTGGGGTATATCCCTAGAAGTGGGATCACTGGGTCAAATGGGAGTTCCATTTTTAGTTTTTTTGAGGAAACTCCATACTGTTCTCCACAGTGGCTGCACCAACCTGCATTCCCACCAGCAGTGCACAAGTGTTCCTTTTTCTCCTCATCCTTGCGAGCACTTCTCATTTGTTGTTTTGTTGATGATAGCTATACTGACAGGTGTGACATGGTACAGAATTGTCATTTTGATTTGCAGCTCTCGGATGATTAGTGACTTTGAGCATGTTTTCATATGTCTCTTGGCCTTCAGTATGTCTTCTTTTGAAAAGTATCTATTTAAGTCCATTGCCCATTTTTTTTGATTGGGTTGTTTATCTTCCTTTTGTTAAGTTGTATGAGTTCCCTGTAAATGTTGGAGATTAAACCCTTATTGGTGATAACATTGGCAAATATGTTCTCCCATGCAGTGGGCTTTCTTGTGGTTTTGTTGATGGTTTCTTTAGCTGTACAAAAGCTTATTTTTATTGATTTCAGAGAAGCCTGGAGAGGGAAAGATGGAAACATCAATGATGAGAGAGAATCATTGATTGCATGCCTCCTGGGCAGTCCCCATTGGGGATCAAGCCCACAGCCCAGGCATGTGCCCTGATGCAGAATCCAACTGTGACCTCCTGGTTCATAGGTTGATGCTCAACCACTGAGCCAAGCTGGCTGGACTTGTTCTTAGTTTTAAAGGGAATGCTTGTAGTTTTTTCCCAGTGAGTATGATGTTGACTGTGGGTTTTTAATATATGGACTTTATTTCTTTTAAGTATGTTCCCTCTATTCCCACTTTGCTGAGAGTTTTTGACATATATGGGTGCTGGATCTTATAAAATGCTTATATGTTTTCACTCATATATGGAATTTAATGGACAAACTGAACTAGCAAGCAAAATACAGACATACTCATAGATAGAGAGCAGTTAGACTGCTCTTTTAGGGTATTGGGGAGCAGTTTGGATGGATTGAACAAAAAAGAAAAAAGAGAAAGAGCTCATGGATAAGGATATCAGTGTGGTGATTGCAGGCTGCAGGGGGGAGTGAGGTGAGTGGAAGTGAAAGGTGGTATAGGGGGTAAATTATTATAGAAAAATAGATTTAAAAATAGAAAGAGAGAGAGAGAGAGAGAGAAAACTTTGGTTCCCCTCTCATCCTGACTACTGCAGTATAGTTTTCTCTTTTCTTTCATTTTTCTCATCAACCATTTCTTTATTGTACATAAAGTAATCAATGAATGTGCACAAGTATTTGAATTATTAAGTAAATGGCCAATGGTATGTTTTGATAAACATCAAATGGAGATGGGATGGGTAAAAATGCGGGTTCTATGAAAATACACCCGTTTTCCATTAGTGGCATGCTCATTCAGATCTTATCCTTATATCCGTAAGTTATTTTGTTATCACTATTGAACAAAAAATGTAAACATAAAAATCCTTGCTCATGTTGTTTGATTGGAGAATTTTAATGTTTTTCATTTATCATTGCAAACCCAAGGACAATTTCATAACTTTTTAGTACATAGCTGTTACATGTAGGGCAATCTGCCTTAAAGAAGGAATAAATTACTTTAAAAGAAATGAATCTTATCCCCACGTCTTAATCAATAAAAAATATAATAAAAAACAAAAACAAAAAAAACATACTCTTCAAATTTTGAAAATTTAAATTACAGTTGACACAATATTATATTAATTGCAGTTGTACAACATAGTGATTAGGCACTTATATAATTTATTAAATGATCACTCCAATAAGTCTACTTTGGCATCTGTAAACTTAGAATAATGTTAATATCCACTGTATAGAATTGTTTGGAGGATCAGATGAGCATGTAATGGACATTGCATATGGAAAGTACTCAGTAAATGATGGCTATTTATTATCAAAATAACTTTTCTATGTCCAAACCAAGGAAAAGCCTAAACTAACAACCTTTATTATAACTGTAAAAGCCACCACATATTTATTTTACTGCAGGCCCATTAATTCTCAAACAAGCAGGGTTCTTGTTCCACAAGGACAAATGGAATAACAGCTCATCAACTCATTAACTTCAATGTAGGTCAATGATGGAAATTAAAGGTACATGTTAGTTGATACATGTTCTTTCTTTTCTTTGTAACTTTCATATTTCTTTTTTTAATCATTTTTAAATTTTATTTTATTTTACTTTCATATTTTTTCATGTAATTTAGCTTTTTAATAAAGACATGTCACTAAGTCAAAAAAAAAGAAATGAATCTTAGATAATCTTCCCTTCAGGACAAGCATCTTAATGTTTAACTTATTTAAAAAAAGAAGTAAAGCTATTATGTTTTTCAGATGACACAATACTTTATGTAGAAAACGCTAAGGATTCCAACAAAAATATTAGAAATAACAAGAAAATATAGTACAATTACAGGATACAAAATAAATGTACAAAAATACACTGCTTTCCTATATACCAACAATAAAATTTTAGAAATAAAATGAAAAAAAACAATTCATTTTGCAATTGCAACGAAATGAATACAATACCTATGAATAAGCTTAACAAAGAGCCCTGGCCTGGTAGCTTATTTGGTTAAACCATTGTCCCAATACAGCAAGGTTGCAGGTTTGATCTCTGGTCAGGGCACATAGAAAAATCAACCAATGAATGCATAAATAAATGGAACAACTCCCTCTCTTTCTCTCTCACTCACTCACTCTCTCTCTCTCTCTCTTTCTCTCTCAAATCAATAAAATAAAAATTTTAAAAAGGCTTAACAAAGGACGTGAAGGTCCTGTGCACCGAAAAAGACAAAGCATTATGAAAAAAAGGATGAAAAAGATAAAAAAAATCAAAGATATTCTGCATTAATGCACTTGTAGAATCGACATAATTGAAATGGCCATATTATGCAAAGCAATATACAGATTTAATGCAAGCCCATCAAAATCCCAATGAATTTTTTAAAGAAATAGAACAAAAAACATCATATTGTATGGAACCACAAAAGACCCCAAATAGCTGAAGCAATTTGCAAAAAAAAAAAAAGCCAAATATATCACACTCCCTGATAATAAAGCAGCATATTATTGGCAGAAAAACAGACACAAAACAAAATGGAACAGAATTGAGAGCCCAGAAATAAATGCACATTATAAGGGCAAATAATTTAGAACAAAGAAGTAAAAAACCTACAGTGGAGAAAGAAAAGCCTGTGAAAAGTGAAACGTCTCATGCAAAAGAACGAAACTAGACTACTTTTGTCCCCATATATGAAAAATAAGTTAAAGTGGATCAAAGACATATAAGTCTTGAACAATAAATTACATAGAAGGAAACATAGCTACTAAAATTATGCATCTTAGTATTTGATCCCAAAAGCAAGGGAAGTAAAAGCAAAATTAAATTAATGGGATTATATCAAACTAAAAAGATTCTGAACAGCAAAAGAAACCACCAACAAAGCAGAAAGGAAACCAATCCAAAGGAAACCAATCCAATGAGGGAAGATATTTGCAGACAACAGCTCCCAGAGGGGTTAATAGTCCAAATATATAAAGAACTCATATAACTCAACAAAAAACAAACAATCCAATTTAAAAATAGGCAGAAGACCTGAACAAATACTTCTTTCAAAAAGACATGCAAATGGCAAGCAGATATATGAAAAGATGCACAACTGCATTCGCTATTAGGGAAATGCAAATAAAAACTACAATGAGATAGCACCTCACAGTGGTTAGAATAGCTATTATCAATAAGACAAGTAATAACAAAGTGTTGGAAAGGTTGTGGGGAAAAAAGGAACCATCATTCACTTCTAGGAGGAATGTAAACAGATACAGACACTATGGGAAACATTATGGAGGTTCCTCAAAAAATTAATAATGGCGATACCATATGACACAGCAAACCCTCTTCTGGGTATCTACCTACAAATTTTGAGAACATCCATTTGTAATTATATATACACCCTTATGTTCATTGCAGCATAATTCATGGTAGCCAAGACATGGAAACAACCAAAATGTATTTTGATAGGTAGTTGGATAAAGTATACAATGAAATATTACTCAGCCATAAGAAAAGATGAAATACTGCCATTTGTGTCAACATGGATGGACCTTGAGAATATCATGCAAAGTAAAAAAAGTCAGGTAGAAAAAGTTAAGAACCATATGATTTTATACATATATGAGGTATAAAACTGAAAGCAACAAATGTATAAACAAGAAAACAAACAAAAGCTCATAGACACCAATGATATTTTGGTGGTTATCAATGAAGATGAGTGGTGGGTAGTAAAGTGTAAAGAGCTCAAATATCTGGTGATGGCAGAAGATTTGACTTTGGATTGTGGGCACACAATGCAAAATATAGACAATGTATTATAGAATAGCACACTTGAAATCTATATAATTTTATCAACCAATGTCACCTCAATAAATTTAATAGAAAAAAGAAAAAAGTTGGCTCTTTGAAAAGATAGCAAGATTGACAAAACTTTACTTAAACTATTCAAGAGAAAAGGACTATACAGACAGTGGTAATTAGGAATGATAGAGGAGACATTACCACTAACTGCAGCAATTAAAATGCTTATAAGAAACTACTATGAAACACTTTCTGTCTACAGATTTGACAGCCTTCATGGATTGGACATGTGCCTATAAAATCACAAGATTAACTAAAACTCCTTCAACAAAAAATAGAAAATATGAATAAAAGTATAAAAATGAAGCAATTAAATTAGTAATTAAGAATCTTTTCACAAACACAAGCTTAAACTCATATGTCTTAATTGGTCAATTTTATCTAAGATTTAAATAGGAAATAATCACACTACTTAATTAACTTTTCTAAAAATTTAGGAAGATAGAATCTGTCCCAGCTCATTCTGTGAGACCAATATCACATCACCCACATTCCAAACCAAATATATCAGGAGAAGAAAACTACAGACTAAATATGTGTCACAAATATAGATTAAAAATAAAAAATAGCTACCCAAGTCAACAATGTGTATGAAAGATTATATGCCATGTCCAAGTGAGATTTGTCCTGGGAATACTAGGTGGGTTTATCACCTAAAAATAAAAAATAGCACCATATT
Organism: Myotis lucifugus; assembly: GCF_000147115.1. Lineage (NCBI taxonomy): Eukaryota > Metazoa > Chordata > Mammalia > Chiroptera > Vespertilionidae > Myotis > Myotis lucifugus. The sequence goes on from NW_005871052.1 coordinate 3,349,337, forward strand.
AATAGAATAAAGTACACAAATGACAATAATTTCAATAGATTTGGAAGAAGCAGTTGACAAAATTCAATATCCATTCCTGGTATAGAGTCTTTATGAACTGGAATAGAAGGAAACCTTCAACTTTATAAAGATCATGAATTATTTTCTTCAAATCTATTCAACTATCCCTAACCAGAGAGCAGCAACTATTCTTATTACTGATGTCTTATTGTTAGTAGGACTTGTCATTTAAGAAGTTGAAATAAAATAATATTAAAATAACAAAATTTTTCATAAATAAAAATTAAAGCAGGTTAAAGTGTTATGGTGATAAACTAAAACCCATTTTTATTAGAGTTAAAAAGGATTTGTTTTTAATTATGAGTAAGCTACCAAGTTTATTCAGTAATCAGCACATTTCATCTTCTAAAATTGGAATAATCCAAGCGTGAGTAAGAGAAATATTCCCAAAGCTCTCACCTTTACCTCACATTATAGGTTTGCACCTTCAGGGCGTATGCATTTCTCAGGTAATGTAGACAAAGGCAAGGAGGACCTGACTCTGTTAGGGCATAGCCAGGATGGAATTATTTGTATGCTCCTGATTTCTTTACTCCATTTCTATTGTCCCTCATGAGTGTATTCAGGCTCTGTCTAATTAATGTTTAATTGATTGATTTTTAAAAAATCCTCACCTGAGGATATATTTATTGATTTTAGAGAGGGAAAGGGAGAAAGGAACATTGATCAGTTGCCTCCATCTGCACCCTGACAAGGAATCCTGGGGATTAAACCTACTACCTAGGCATGTGCCCTGACCTGGAATCAAAACCACAACACTTTGGTGTACGGGATGACACTCAAACCAACTGAGCCACACAGGCAAGGGATTGTTTTTTGTTGTTGTTGCTCGTTTTTGTCACAAATTGCATTCTCTTCATATTGCTGATCAGTGGAAAGGATACGTTACAGTATAAATCTACCTTCTTTAAATGTACTGTATGATGTTAACCTATGACAGTTTGAGAAGCCTGATTTCTTGTGAATCCGTTATGTGATTTAAGCCTCAGAAGGTAAAAAGCATCACTCCTGATTTGCTCACACAGTGGGGGTTTCTTTAGTGAATGCAAACAAATGAGCAAGCTATTCCATCTAATTATGAAAACTCTAAGAAGATGACGAATATCCTGAAGCATAGACAATCATTTTTACACTATTTAGAATCTCAGACAACCTTTCAACTTTGGAAGGAAATCATGTGATAATAGTTTCATAGTGTAGTTTATGTATCTACATAATGCCCTTTCCCTTTCATCTGGGACTAAATTTATTCACATCAGTGGCTGCAACCTTATCTGTAATTCCCACTATTAGTTATTCTTTGGATTAAAGGTCTGAAAGCTTTTTATACACATAGGAGAAGGTTAACATATATATTTTTTATTTGCTGTAACATCTTTTATTAGATTAGTTTATCACATTAGTTCCACATGCCCAGGAGGGAAAAGAGGCATAGCATGGACACAGAGAATATTAATAAGGGGGGAAAACACCTTACTTTTTCCAGATAGAGACTTCTGTGTTGCCAGAATGAAGACTGAAACCTCTCATCTTGTGGAATTATTAAGGAAATATTAAAGACATTGCTATGGGGTCACAAAATCAATGGGAGAGAGATTCTGGGAACCAAAGTGCTTGAGTCTACTGGAGAGAGATCTGGGTGAGCCTCATAGTAATTGGATCCCTGAGGCCCCCACTGTAATGGCTCTCCCACCATTCATTTACATTCAAGGATAGCCTTAGCCCAATTTCAGTTTATCACTAGCTAAGCCACTGCTCTGTACATGCTCTAGGGTGGGAATTGGAACTTTAGTTAAAGCAGTCATTTTCCTTGCCTTTTTGAAGCTCATTGACTAGTGAGATAAATACCTCACTTCCAAGTTCTGCCATTTGACTAAGTATTCAAAACTGAAAAGAAAATTAACTTTTCTGAACTACGATTTTCTCATCTGGAAAATGATATGCCACCTTCATAAGATTTTTGAGAGCATTCAATGGGATGAAGCTGATAAAAGATGAACTGAGATCTATAAATGGTGCCCTTTTTAGTTGGGATAATGGCAATGATGAAGGATTTAGTGAAATGCCTGACTGATGATAAGTTCTCAATAATTTGTATCTGTTATAAGCAATTATTACTGACAGGATTGTGGTTTTCGTGAGTCCTAAGAGAACTACCTTGCCATAATGAATACAAGAATTAGCTATCCCAGAGGTTTTCCCAATGTTCTTTCTTCCTCATTTCACTGTGAGCCATTGTGAGTCTGACAGCAATTGTCATAATTTAGTATGTCTCAGAATCATCTGAGGAACTTGTAAAAATATATCTCTTAGCACTATCTTCAAAGATTTTGCATCAATTGTTATAGAAGTGGCTTCCAATATCTGAATTTTAAACACACGTATAGGTGGCACTAATGCATGTAGTTCTTATAACATTTTGAGATCGCCTAGCCTAGAAACTCTCCAAATGCTTTTTGGGAACACAGTGTTTTTTGGAGTGTTTTACTATGTCTATCCTAGTTCTTCCCCAAACAACTGTCATGCCCAAGAGAAGAAAAGCCTGTGAGAGATTCCCATTAAGTCAGCCAGGATGGAGAGGAAGGATTAATATATATCCAGGGAGGAAAATATTTGTGGAAGGCAGGAACAGACACTTTCCAATTAGGCCCATGTGGCTGCCCCTGGCACTGTGGGCACTCAGGAAGCAACAGTGCTTCTGACACTCACTGAGTTGGAGAAGAGGCTAGGGTGCAGCTGGAGATTGTTATTCCGTGGCAAGAGCCTTGGCAGACCTTAATGAACAAAAATGTGGTAACGCAAAACCTTGCTAACTCAGTCTAACTGGGACCTGAATAATTTTTTTTAAATCAAACGTTTTAAATTAAAAAAAATGATAGAATATTGCAAGGCAGTCTTATTACAGTCAAGGAGCTACAGCAACCTCAATGAAGCTGACAAAGTATTGCCAAGTACAGGGCCTCTGGGAGCTAATGTAATGAATTGAGAATTATTTGTCATCAGGAATTTGTATGTAAATGGGTTTGTATGTAAATGAATGCTTCAAAGGTGCTTAAAAACAGTTTGTTCTTTTAAGGGGTATAAGTATGCTCCTGGTAATCATGTTTGCAGTATTTCACTTCACATCCACTCCCCATTCCCCCTTCAGACAGACAGTCCAGCTTTTACTTTTGGTAGAACTTCTTCAAGTTTATTTGCAAAGCATCTGACATCACAATTTCCATGTGAAGGGTGAAAATGTCATTAATTTTTGTGAGTAAAATTAAAGTCTGAAGTGGAAAGGAGTTAGAGATCATTAAGCCCAAAGTTCTAGTTTTATAGCTGGAGAAACCGAGGTTCATAGCAAGGATGTGACTTGCTCAAGGACATCACAGGGTTGTGGTACAGCCAGGATTAGATCTCAGATCTCCCACTTTCTACAGCTGTCTGCTTCCTTCTCCATGGACCATGATACTACATAATGAATGCCATTTACTAAAAAGTATCCTGCCAAGTAATGCATGTTTTCATTATGATTCCTTTGTTAAGCAATTTCCTTTGTTACTGTCTCATGTGAATTAAAGTGATTCTATAGGAAGATGATAATGACAAGGCTTATCATTCAAGAAGCAGAATTCCAAATTGTTATTCAAATGTATAACATAGAATTTGTTAATAGGAGAAAATTGTTACTTGAAAGTGCAGGCAAAACATACAGAGAAGCAGAAACAGATGAGGGAGGTAAATGACAAGAGATTCAATTGGAGCTCTAGACTTTTCAGTAAAATTGTGTCAGCAAAGTGTATCTTCATCAACCACTCTCTCTCCCACCATTTGCTCTTTCTGTGCCTTATTGCTTCTGAGATAGTTAAGAAACATTTTCTTAAAGTAAAGGATAAAGGAGATAAGTTGATTCCAAAGTGTTTTGTTCATGCCATTCTTTTTTTATTGTTGATACTATTACAGATGCCCCCCCATTTGCCCACCTCCACCCAGCACCCACTCCACCTCCCCTGACCTTCCCCACACAATTGTCTGTGTCCATGGGTTATGCATATACGTTCTTTGTCTAATCTCTTCACCTTTTTTAATCCAGGCCCCATCCCCCTCCCTCTGACATCTGTCAGTCTGTTCCATGTATATATGCCTCTGGTTCTATTTTGTTATTTTATTTTGTTCATTAGATTCCACATTAGTGAGATCAGGGGGATGCCCAAATGGGGAAAGTATTTTAATTTCCACTGACCATTTGTGTTGCTATAGGTCAAAGCTAGATGGAAAGGTAATTTACCATCTATCTGAACAATTTTGAGCTTGAAAGGGGATGGAAGGTAGAAGGCAGAAACTTGGGACTATTCAATAGAAATATGGTAATCTTTGAAAACAGATGGAACACAATGTTAAAGAAAACAGAGAACAGCACCACCTGATTTAGATATCCACAATGATGTGGAGGACACATATTAAATTGGTTCCATAGATGTTACTATAATTTAACATTGGTTATTATAAAAACTCAGTCCTTTCTTATCCTAAAAATGTTGTCTGCTTAGATACAGTAATAATTAAGGTCATGGATTTCTATGGCAAACATGAATTGGAGTGTCAGCTCTGTCACTTATTAGCCGTAAACTTGGGCTTAAGTCACTTAATATTTCTAAATTTAAATCTGTCATTTATAAAATGTGGATAATAAGAATAGCTATTACTCTATAGAAAGTGCATACCACATAGTAAGTGCTTAGTAAATTTAATAGCTATTAATATTACCATCTTTATTATACTGATGTTAAAATGGTAGGTAGTTCATTATAGGAGGAAGGTTACTGCTTGAGAATTAAGTCACATAAACTGATTTGTTTGGATTTTCTTTTTAGTAGATGCTGTGAAGATACATTATATAAAAGAAAGTCAGCATTTTTATTCAATAACAATAGTGTCTATATCCCAAAATGGCTAAAAATATAATTACACTAAAATAATACTATGAGTGAAACCAACATCTATTAGGGTTTGCTTTACGTGCTTATGTATAAAGATTCACAAGATAACATTAATGTATAGTTTGGCACTAAGAGGTAAAATGTATACCTCCTGATAAATAGCATTCTGCATGATAAATTACCCCTTGCTAATAGGAAGTTTGAAACAAAATTTGTGTGTTAAACTACAGCAAACAATGTTTTACCCCGTTTTTATTTTGCCTGTATTTTTATTTTATTTTAAGGTATCTCAATTGATACTTTTTTGAATAAGAAGGATATACTAGTAAATATTAATTTTACTTAACTTACATTAAATAAACATTTAGATGTAATTTGGATTGTGATTTTCACTTAAATCCATTCTATTGTACTGCCAGTAAACAGATTTACATAATTTTGGTTTATGTTAGTCTGCTCTAATTTTAAAACTTCTCATTATCTCTATGACTGCCACCATCTTTTCCAGGATAACTATAAGAATCTTCTAACTGGTATTCCTGCTTCTATTTTGTTCCCAACGAGTTTCTTCTTCCCAAAGGATTTAATCCTATCTTTTAAAATTGTAAATAAGATCTTTCCCTTCTTTGCTTGAAACTCTGTACGTTAAGTCCATTACATTTATAATAAAACTAGAGGCCTGGTGCACAAAATTCATGCACCGGAGGTGGGGTCCCTCAGCCAGGCTGCACCATCTCCAATCCGGGAGCCCTCGGGGGATCGGGCCTATATCGGCAGTCGGACATCCCTCTCGCAATCTGGGACCACTGGCTCCTAACCGCTCACCTGCCTGCCTGCCTGATCGCCCCTAATCACTCTGCTGTCCTGCCTGATCTCCACAACTGCCTCTTCCTGCCTGATCACCACTAACCCCTCTGCCTGCCTGCCTGATCACCCCTAACTGCTCCCCTGCCAGCCTGATGCCCCTAACTGCTCTCCCCTGCCGGCCTGATAACTCCTAACTGCCTCTACCTCAGACCCCACCACTGTGGCTTTGTCCAGAAGGACGTCCAAAAGACGTCCAGTCTACCTGGTCTAATTAGCATATTGCCCTTTTATTAGTATAGATATACACAGCCTATCATGGCCCTACATGATCTGACTTTTACCTACCTCTCCATTCTCATTTCATCCTACCTTCTTCCTCACTCACATTCTCTTAGTACACAGATGTCTTATCTTTCCTCAAAAACATCAAGTTCATTCTTCTCTTATGGTATTTGAGTTTTCTGTTCTCTGTCTGGACTAGTCTTCATCAAGATATTTGCTTGAACATCACTTTTGTTGTTAAAGTTTAATTTATTTCAAGTAGCCTCCCTTAACTATCTAAGATAGCTATCAACTCTCTATCCCATTACCTTATTTTATTTTATTTTATTTTGCCATTTTTCATGATGTGAAATGTAACTATCTTGTTTGTTTTTGTATTATCTGTCTTACCATTTTAAAAAGAAAGTTTCTTGTAAGCAGGTACCTTGTCCATCTCATTTTCTGCTGTATCTAATTCACTGCTGTAAAATAGTGCTTAGCACATTGTGGTAACTCAATAAATACTATTGAATGAATGATTATAGATAAGCAATTAATTTTTAAATATTTTGAGGAAACACAAGCGCATTGCCTTATATTGGGTAAGGTAGAACATTTAATATCCAAAGCAAAGAAAGATCTTTGGTTATGCTAAATTATATGATCTATAACATTGACAATGACTTAATAGAAGTATTAAGTCAAAGATTTAATATCTAAGTGCTTTTTTAATTTCCAAAGTAATCTCTTAACTTAGAAATCCTTATTTATTTCATTTTGGTGCTCTGAAATTTGTCTGATGTCATGTTTATAGTTTTTTGAAAATAATCTGTCTAGGAAGCTATAGTATCAAATATATTTTATATAATTGGAGTATATTAGAATGTAAAATTGCTTAATGCTTTCTTATTAAGAATTAGGTATCTCTGTTCTAGTCTGTTCAAGTGAAACCAAAATCTTTTGGCATAAAAGACTAATCTAAAGTGGCATTCTTTGTGTTGATACTAGTTTGCTGTACTGTATCCTCTCTGGAACTCTGCAGAATTTTCCTCAACTTGTTGCATTCTTTGACAGAGGGTAAATGTTTAAGTTGGATCAGTTTATTCTATTACATATTGCCAAAGATGTGTTCAAATGGCAACCTAGACTTGACATTTATTTGACATAGCCAAAAGGTTAGTTATTTTAGACAGCAAATGGAAAATTGTGTACACATGTCCAGATATGACCTCCTAGCAGTTGTCAGAAAGAAAATAGAAGGCTGATAGTTATATCCAATTTTCTTTTCTTTTATAACCCAAGAACCACCTGGAGTAACCTCCCCTACATTATTTTAGAACATGTGATAACTAGGGCTTATTGACATAACTGACTATGCCAACAGTTTGTGCTTGGAATGGCTTAGAGCATCTGAAGGACTGATTTGATCTTAGACAGTGATGGCGAACCTTTTGAGCTCGGCATGTCAGCATTTTGAAAAACCCTAACTTAACTCTGGTGCCGTGTAACATATAGAAATATTTTGATATTTGCAACCATAGTAAAACAAAGATTTATATTTTTGATATTTATTCTATATATTTAAATGCCACTTAACAAAGAAAAATCAACCAAAAAAACGAGTTCGCATGTCACCTCTGACACACGTGTCATAGGTTCGCCATCACTGATTAGAGGTTTCTAGAAGAGCTAGGGCACTTTATTATTATTTATTTATTTATTTATTTATTTATTTATTATTGACTCTATATACCTAAAAAGGCTTAAGTCTCTTGTCTTATTCTTTCTTCCTTTCCCCCTGTCCTCCCTTTTATATTTTAACCTGCTATTGTTTGCTCCTTTTATTTGCCTTCTTTGATCTTTGCACCTTAATCTTTTTTAAGAAGAAAGTTTTCTTCTTGCTCTTTATTACAACTTCTCCATAGGACAGTGACAGTCTAAATATAGTTAGTATTTTTTGACCTCCTACTATGTACCCAGTAATGTGGAGCAGCAGTGTATTATTTTTCAATTGTGCTTCTCAGAGTCTGATGTTATTACTAGGTACCATTTCAGAGCCAACTTGAGTGAGTTGTAGGAACTAAGTGGGTGGGGGAAAAGTGTGGATAAATGGATGGACCCTGAGTCAACAATTCTTTTGAATTAGGGCAGCCTATTTTATGCATTGGTCTTCCATGTTAGATATTTTCTGGAAAAAAGGGGGCTCCATTATTAAGGAAACAGGTGAACATTACTAATATTGTGGAAAGAGCAGGCATGGACATTGGAGCCAGACAAACCTTAGATCAAATTTTAGCTTGAACTCTCTGTGTCTTAGAGTCTATTCATACCTTGGGTGATCTTATTTAAACTCTCTAAACCACAGAAGCCTCATTTCATATTTAGAGACAATAATATTTATTGCACAAAAATTGTCATGGATAAAATAAAATAAAAATGAACACACCTATAACAACATCTGGCACACATTAGTCAATCAAAGGTTTACTTATCTAAGTGCTATGATGGAGGGAAAATGTAAATGAATATTCTCATTCATAGAAAGCTTATATTCTAGCTAGGATGAACAGATCAATATATCCAAGATGTTTAAATTTTAGTTCACTATTTTATGATGGTGTCTATAAGGAAATATTATTTCTGAGGAGATTGAGCTACATGAACCAGAATAACTGGTGATGACTTAATAGAGAAGGTATGTCTTTATTTAGTTCAGTGGTTCTCAGTTATCAGTATGAGGCTGAATCAACTAGGGAGTTTTAAAATAACTAAGACACACCCCAGATAAACTAAATCAGGATTTATAAAATTCCTAGAACATAGTGAAATTTAAATAAATGGCAACTGTTATTATTTGCTTACCCTATCTATGAATATGTCCAAAAGCAAAATCCAAGAACATTTGATTGAGACAGAAGCAAAGCTACCTAAAAAAAGTATCATTTTTAGTGTTATCTGGGCCTTTTCAAATATAGATTTGTTTAATGAGTAAGTAACTATACTATTTGATAATTAAAAACATACATGTGAATAATAATAATGCATATGGTGTAAGAAGAAAATATGCTGTTCAGATATATCTATAAACTATCTTCAATGGGGGAATGGGTTTCTCTATAAAATTTTGTTTATTAGATCTTTATTTTAATTCTGGAATGCATTTTTCATTGAATCCAAATTTAGGTCCCAGTTTTCCTCATCAATTCCCAGTGGTCAATATAACTCATGTTGTGAATTATTGTACAAATAGAAATGGCTACTCTGTTGAAGAAATGCATTGTGAGAAACTGCATTTTTTATATTTAGCTTGGACAAGAAAAATAGCATAATCAGGAGTTTTTGCCCAGTCCTCCTTTTAATTTTATTCTGTGATTTGTGAAGAATATCTTTGGTAGTGAGGATAGATAGAAAATAGTAGTCCTGGGCATTAAACTTGGTAAGTATTTTCCACTGGCTAAAAGCAATTATCTTTCTAGGTTAAATGCTGCAGTTGAGGAACTAAAGAGAGTGACCCTTTTGTGAGGGAAGGCACAGGGTTAAGGGATCTGACACATTTTCTCATATTCTGCTCCAGTGTGATAAGCTCGTCATCCAAATATCACACAATGTGGCTTTAAACAATTAACCTTATTTCTCTGATCTTTTGCTTTATTATCTATAAAACCTAGATAATAATAACAGATTTTTGTAATAGTACCAACAATAAAAATAAAGTAAAATAAGCTAGTGTGATTATTTTTAGAGAGAGCAAGATAGAGCTCCTTTTATTATTTAAAGTCTTCTTCCCTCTCCCTTATTTAAATAATTTACCCACAAATGCAATTCTTCATAGAAATACGACTTACTTATAAAAGAAAAGAAAATCCCTTGTTATTTTCTGGCATAGAGGTTAATTTTATCATTTTGGTGCATTTCCTTACTTTTTTCTAAGCCTATTTTGAGCATTTGTGGGACAAAGTTAAAAGAGCCATCAGGCAGCTGGTTCCACAACCATCAAATCTCACAGAACTGGACAGTGCTATTCATCAGGCATGGTGTCAGATTCCTCGCATCACCTTCGTGGAGTCAATGCCAAGAAGAATCGCCATAGTATTGAAGGCAAAAGGTGGCCCAACGAAGTACTGATGGGGTGATCATAATAATCTGGCCACTCAGTATATATATCCCACTTTCAAAGGCTGCTAAATAGCGTTGTTTACCCATATCTTCAAAAAAAATCACTTCTACTATCGTGGTAAACAACCTGCTTCCCTATTTATAATGGTCTGGCCCTTTAGCAACTTCAACGCAAAATTATAGCTAATTTGCCTACAAATGTAAGGTGGTCATAATAATCTGGCCACTCAGTATATATATATCCTTACAGTGTGCCTATGCATAAAGCATGATGGTCTACTTACAATTTTGTAAAAACATTTAAATTAAAAATTTATACCAAGTTTACCTGTTTATGTTTCAATAAATTTAATCCTATCCTAAAAACACACTTTGGGAGATATATATTTTATTTGTATTTATATATAATTTTCTCTATATTTCATATAAATTTTATGTGTATATTTATAAAACCAGAAAGTATAAACAATTTGCTATATATATTAATGTTTTAAATACATATATTTACATATGTATATATTAAAGTTTTACACATATCACGGGTGACATTAACTTAAATAAAATATCCATGACTAGTGGGCCAATAAGTAATCATCCAGTGATGATGAGAAGTTCAGACAATCAGTCCCGGGTGGAAGAGAATTTTTGAGCAAAAATAATCTTAACCTCCATGTTTTCAAAACATATAGTCAGGGCCCAATGCACACACATCTTCAAATGCCTAGAACCCACATTATTGGTGAGCAGCAATCAACAATTCCATAAGAATTTGAAGTAGTTGCTTTTCTGCAGGACTTTACAGATCTTAGAGAATTGCTCAGGCCCAATTAGTGTATTTGGGGATAATTTAATAGCTGATGCTTCTAGGTTGGTTTATGAGAAAGAAATACTGTAAAGCATCACTAACAAAGCATAAATGTGAATATCCGTCATTGCCCACAGCTATGTGTCCTTCAGAAATAACTTAAGGACATGTAACATTTAACTTCAATGCTAGAAGGCAGCTATAAAGTTGACACTTGGCATATAAAGTGTCATAAATCAGGCTATTTTGTCACTTAGCCTAATGTTGCTAGGAGATATTTTTATATCTTTCATCAGAAAGGAAGTAAGTGAAAGAATAATACTGCTATCTGTGACAACATGGATGAAACAAGAATATCATGATAAGCAAAATAAGCCAGAAAAAGTAGAAAACCATAGATTTCAATCATATGTGGGATATAACACTGAAAGCTACAAATAAGAAAAACAAACAAAACCAACCAAACAAAAAACCTCACAGACATAGCAATATGGTGGTTACCAGAGGGAAGAGGGGTGGGAGAGTTGTAAAGGGTAAAAGGGGTCAAATATATGGTGACAGAAGATGTTTTGGCTTTGGGTGGTGGGCACCCAATGCAGTATACAGATGATGTATTATGGAATTGTACACTTGAAACCTATATAGTTTTATTAACCAATGTCAATCCAATAAATCTAATGAAAATAAATATTTCTAGTCCTTTGTATTTGTACAGCAGTTTAGAGTTTTTGAATGACTTGAATAGGCTTTCTTTGAATTTTGTAAAATCTTTTTGCATTACTTTTGGAAAGATTGTATTTAAGGGGGAAAACTTATTCTGACTTTCAAAGAACGTAGCTTGAAGTCTTTTTGAAAATTTTTAGTACTATAATACTAAATGTAACACATTTTAAATACTTGAGAAAATTCCATTGATGTGAGAAAACTTATTTTTTAAAAATTTAGCCCATATTTTTACAAATTGTATGATATAAATAATGTTAGGCTTATAAAGAGTTGCTGCATATCTTTCACTCAGCTTTCCCTGATGATTACATACATAACACTGGTATGATCATCAAAACTAAGAAATTAATATTAATACAATACCATTAATTAAATTATAGAATTTATTAGAATTTCCCAATTTTTCTATTTATATTATTTATATTTATACTAGAGGCCCAGTACATGAAATTCACACACAGGTAAGATCCCTAGGCCTGGCCGGTGATCAGGGCTGATCAGGCCTTCCGGCTGCCAGCAAGGACCTTCCTTCCGGCTGCTGGCCAGGGACTTCCTTCATTTTGTGTTGCCCCCTGGTGGTCACTGCACATCATAGCGAGTGATCAAACTCCCAAAATCCCTAGGGGACACTTTGCATATTAGCTATCTACACTAATAAAAGAGAAACATGGTAATTAGCATACGACCGCTACCCTTCCCATTGGCTAATCAGCATATCCTTATGCAAATTAACTGTCAGCCAAGATGGTGGCCGGCAGCCAGGCAGCTGGAAGCGAACATGAAGCTTGCTTGCTCCAGTGACTGCAGACTGCAATGTTCCCCGCCTGACTTGCCGGCCTCTGAGCTGGCAGTTTGAAACATTCCAACAAATATAGAAGCTAAACAAAAGGCCGGGATCTCAGAGCTGGAGGTATACATTGTTTCGATTATAAAACGCTCAGCAGCAGAAGCCTCAGAGCTAGAGCCAGAGCTAAAGCTGGCCCAGAATAAAATAAAAAAAAGAGAAAAAAAAGGAGCGGTTGGGAGCTTCAGTCAACGACCACCAGCCTGAAAGCAGCCCTCAGCCCCTCACCCAGACTGGCCAGGCACCCCAGTGGGGACCCCCACCCTGAAGGATGTGTGACCAGCTGCAAACAGCCATCATCACGTCATCCAGGCTGGCCAGGCACCCCAGTGGGGACCCCCACCCTGATCCAGGACACCCTTCAGGGCAAACCAGCCGGCCCCCAGGCCTCTATCCTATATAGTAAAAGGGTAATATGCCTCCCAGCACCGGGATCAGCGGAGCCGCGAGGCCTCCTGGCACCGGATCAGCGTGACAGGGGGCAGCCGCCAAAACCCCCTGATCGCCCTGCGGCTCTGTGTATGACAGGGGGGCGGGGCCACAACCTTCCTATCCGCCCTGCTCTGTTCATGACAGGGGAAGGCACCCCAACCCCCTGATCAGCCCTGCTCTGTGCCTGATAGGGGGGAGCTCCCCAAACCCCCTGATCCCCCTGCGGCTCTGTGTGTGACAGGGGGCGGGGCCACAACCTCCCTATCCGCCTTGCTCTGTTCGTGACAGGGGAAGGCGCCCCAACCCCCAGATCACCCTGATCGGCCCTGCTCTGTGCCGTGACATGGGGGAGCTCCACAACCCCCTGATGGGCCTGCTCTGTGAGTGACAGGGGGCAGCGCCCCAACCCCCTGATTCGCCCTGCTCTGAGTGACAGGGGGCAGC